>NC_056728.1:1904407355-1904422355 GCF_019279795.1 Protopterus annectens
CATAACCCCCCTGAAAATGTAAGACACATGCACATATGTGCAAAACTATTAATCTGTATGTCAGAAAGATTAAACGGAATAAGTTGAATTAATAAAATTCTCTGCATGTTTACGCTATGAGCCACAGTGTGCAAACAAGCTTAATTAAAAAAAAAAAAAAAAAAATTGAAAAAAAAAAGTTTGTAGTATGTGACAGAAATGTACTATAGGAGCTTGCATGGGCTCCCTACAGTGGTGCATTGCTGCTGCTGCTAAGATGATAGGGATGTGAAGTGTGTAGTTTCTAGGCTGTTAGCTTGGATAAGTATGCAAATGAGGTGGGGTTATTGAATAGCAGAAAGGCATAATCATATCTGCATATCCTCTTTGTGTGGGGTCTTACACCATGTTGACATTTACACAGGATGTGGCTGACATCAGGGGTATGTCTTCTCACTTCTAAGCTCTTTTTAGCTTAGGTGTGTGTGTTTGCATGGCATGCTGCCTAGCTGAGTGTGTTCTCAGAACTGGATATGTTCAATTAGACATATTTACCATTGTATAAGCTATGCTGTTTGGTGCTGTATGCTACATCGCACATTGAAATAGGGCCATTAAATTATGTTAATTATATTGTAGGCTGGTGGAATGCATTGTAGTTAGCCAATCACACATTCTGCACCTAAAGCAGAGCTGTATAAAGCATGTATACAGCTTACATTCTGATTTTCCCCCAAGAGTCTGGACCATTGCTGTACAGACTTAGGAATTTTAACTGAGATAATATTTGGGGCTGCTGTAAGTCTGCTACATCTGTATGTGCTAAATACTGAAGCCCGTGATGCTGGTGCTGCTGACAATAGATCTAGGCAGAAAAGGAAAAGAGTGTTCAGGCCCAGGGTAACCTTCCAGGATCTACATGAGCTGGAGATTGTAGAGCACTACAGGGTTCACTGGGACATACTACAGGAACTCACTGAGCTCTGCAGCCTTCAACTCAGACCCAGAGCCAATTGAGGGGAACCCATCCCAGTGGAAACAAAGGTATGTGTAACCCTTAGGATATTAGCTACAGATACTTTCCAAAGACCAACTGGGACATGATGTGAGTGTCACAGGCATCTGCATCCAAGATACTCCACCAGTACCTGGATGCCATGCCACCACATCCAGTGAGCACATATTTTTTCCCCTCACAGCTGAGGTGAGGGCCAGCAATATGCAAGACTTCAACCATGTAGAACACTACCCTGAAGTACTGGGTGCCATTGATTGCACTCATGTACACATCAAGCCACCACATATTGAAGAGGGTAGAATCTGCATCAACTGCAAGGGGTACCACCCCATCATCTGCCAGGTCGTGTGCAATTCCCGGGGATTATCCTGAATGTGTGTGCTGGCATACCTGGCAGTTATCACTACTCCCATGTCTGGCACTCATCACAGCTGTACCAGGTGTTTACTAGGGGGCATCCCACATGGCCATTTACTGGGGGATGCTGGTTTCACCCTGGAACCGTGGATGATGACACTCATCAGAAATGCAGAGCATGCACATGGATGAATGCCACAATGAGGCATACACATAAACTAGAAACATTATAGAGCATGTGCTTGGGCTTCTGAAGTCACAGTTCCAATGTCTTGATATAACTAGTGGAGCCCTGCAGTACTCTCCAGCCACGTGTGCATATATGTTCACAGTATGTGCTATGCTACACAATATGATGCTGCAGAAACAGCTGCTGCAGGATCAGAAAATGGAAGAGATACACAGCCTCCCACCAGTGCCTAGGTCACCACAGCCACAGTCACAGGAGGACTCAGAGGAGCAAACCCCTGGTAATGTCCCTGTAGACAGACTTAGGCATGCTCAGTATGCCTTGGCTTTGGCTAACAGACAACACATAGCCCATTCGCTGACAACCTAGGGACCTAGGGACTGACACCTTATTCCTAGTCACATTCATATATCAAACTTGATTCCAGGCAACCCACACAACCTGTACCTATCCATCTATTGGCTGTGTACTGCTTGCATCAGACAGAGTCAGCCATAAACTACAATTCTGTCACTGCTGCATTTGTAAGGTAAGTCTCTAACCTACACAGTACTTGTAAGGATTAGTATGATATGGTATTGTGCGTATGGATCTGCTACATTTACGCAATTAAATGTAGTGGGATAATTGAACAAAAGTAACATCCACATGGGACTACAGATACCCACTTCACTATCATGTTTCCTTTAATAATCAGTAGGCCTCATGCATGGCATATTCAGTACCTCAATCAAGTGAGATGTTAAACAGAGAGGTTACATGATATTTGAACTACTGTGTATCACAGCAGAACATGCGGTGTTGTTTTCCCACCCCCAGCACAGCAGTGTTTCCATATAACTGCTGTAACAGTAACTCATCAGTGGTATATCAGCAGTCCAGGCAATCTCCATGAGGAGAGCTATGCATGTTTACAAAATGCACATTGCCATATGTACTGACTGCTGTGCGAGACACCATGAAATCAAGGAGTGAAGTACGGTCACATCTGTCACGTGTTTGTGTGGCATAGGAGTAGAGGGGTGGGTACACTTTCCACATGTCATCAGCAGTCATTGAGAGTGCTATTAGCAATACAGTCATGCTTGTGTGTACGTCACATCATGCCATCACTAGGCAGTGTCATGACAGATGGTGAAATGTAACATGTCACCTATATGTAGGTCCCCTAAGGTAACACAGCACCTGGCAGTGTGCCATACAATGTTTTGCCAGCCATGTGAACTTTGGATTGACCATAATCCTGTCAGTAGGCATGGTAGCAATACCATACCTACAAATGTGACACTCTGAAATTCCTGCAAAGTTAGGGTCATGCTGCCATACCGTTGGGGTTGACAGCAGAAATGCAGTGTCTGTAGGCACATCTTTCAGTGAAGATATGGATGCTTGTGCATGCAGAGAGGACTTGTTCAACTTTGCTAACATTACGTTGCCCTTGCAAGCATTCAATGGCTGACAGTCAACTGCACAGCAAACTGGTTGTTACGTGACATGATGTGGGAACAGAGACATGCGTTCCGGGTACATAATTGTACAATAGGACATACCTAGGGCTTGTGGCAGGTGAACACAATTTGGGAAAATGTGGCCAGTCCTCTGTAGTAGGCCTCACAGCCTGTCGTGCAGATATCCACCATTACTTTATGGAAGGGCAGGATGCAAGAAGTGCTGTGAAAGTGTCACCTAAGATGGATCACCACAATTGTGCTGCTTGTGTCAGCAAGCTTGGACATCTATGTCACTAAACATTGCACATTATGTTGTGATGCTACAGCTTTGCTCCTAATCACCATTTGGTCAGTTCTCTAGTGAAGTATGACCAACCCTAGTACAGAAGGAATAATGCATGCAAAAGCCAACTCTTTGCTCAGGTTGCTAATCAAAGCATCTACCTGGAGGAGGGTATGTGAAACCTGCAGAGCCTTTCACGATGTGGGATAACCATGTGGATGAACAAACAGGCTGTGTCTTGCTACTCATGATGATCTTCATAGAAACATTTTGTGTGCAATGTCCGAAAAAGTATTGGAGCATAATATCCCATGACAGGGTGGATGTGGTGAGACCAGTAGTAGAAGCAGACAAGGCACTAGCAATTCAGGGCACTCCCCAGCTTTCCACATTCTTCACAGGTTAATTGTGTACTTGCAGTACACACCACTTCAGTAGTGTCCAACTGCAGAATACCTGTGTAAAACCTCCCACCTTTCCTTCTCATGGTATACATATTATGCTTCCCTTCATTATTTGTCTGTGCTCTGTACAGACACTTTGGATGACTCTTTTCTTGGACATGATGGAAATAACTGCACTATTTAGTTGCACAGAGGACAGCTAGCACGCAGTGCCAAGTAGTGTCCTCAGATCTCTCAGTCGACTGATATGTAAAGCCATGAAAGGAGTTAGCATGGATACAATCGGTAACAAAGTCATACACCTATTAACACTAGACCAAACACAGTTTGCTTTGCTCAAGGGCAGATCATGCCTACCTACCTTAACTGGTAGACTTCATTGAGTTTTGAATTATGCAATGAATGATGGGAATATGACTCACTCCACCTATCATGGTCTGAGAAGGTGTTTGACAACATTAGGCCAGCAGGAGTTGCTGGAAACTGCATATGTGATTTACAGAGTGGTATGTCAGCTGGTGGATAGTCAAGTGTCTGATAGTCATCATTTGGGAAGATAGCATTCATTACACCTACATTACAATGACACCAGTCAACAGTGAACTTCCCTCAGACATCATTAATAGAGTACCCATTGTAGCCATTCTCTTCTTTGCAGTCACCAGCACTGTCAGTGACCTCTGACTGACTATCTTATCAGGTAATTGCATATTAGGAGCTGTCACTGAATCCCACACTGAACCAACAGTTATCCAGGATGGCCTGAGACACACATCAGTTGTTGCCAGAGCCACTGACAAATAGTAAATGCCAAGGACTGCACAATACTCTCCATTTGGAAGTCATACACCCCTGGAAAATATAGTAGTGTCTGAACACCATACACAGTTGAACCAATACTCATGGACTTATGGACACAGCGAATAATGTAACCCTTGACTTACAGAAAGGTATGGCATGCAATTTCCACACTGTAATTGTCATACCATATTTGACTCTCATCACACCTATCACTGAGTGCAATGGCACCTTTGCTATGTCACTACACAGGTTCATAGTTTCTTAGGATGATACTGGACTACTGGCCTGGAGGCCCTTATAAGCCTAGCCAAGAAGTTCACCCATGTTCCCACAAAGTCAGCACCTGTTTCCCCTGTCCAGCAGGGACACAGGTGGGATCCCAGGGGTGTAGTTTCTGTTTCCCATCCAGTTGTCCAAGTTCCTCTTAAAGAGGGCTAGTGAGGTACTCTACCTGATATGGAGGGGGGAGTCTATTACCCAGATGGGGGAGTCTTTGGGACACAATACTATTCTGCCAACAAGTTCTATTAATGTCACAGACCAGGTTGAGACCTTGCATGTGGGTTGCATGAGTGCAGTTTGACTTATGGATATGCAGCCATTCCATCAAGTCTGGGTCTGAGATGGCCTTGAATGCCATACACAGGTCACCTCTGAGCAGTCTGTATGAGACTGAATAGCGGGACAGGGATTTTAGCCTATCTGTATAAGATAGGTGTTCGAGACATTGGATTTTCTTGGTCAGGAACCTCTGTGGTCTCTCCAGCAGCTACATGTGCTTGGCAAGGTACATGCTGATGGGGGCATTGTATTCAATGATGGGACTGATAAGGGAGGAGTACAGGGATGTTATGACCTTCTTGTTCCTGGATGAAATACTCTTACTTGTGAGGTTGGCCATGTAGAAAGCTTTCTATACAATGGAGGCAATGTGATGGTCAAAAGTCAGGTTGCTATCTACCTGGGTGCTCAAGTCCCTCACTACTGATTGGATGCTTAGTATGTTGTTATTAATGCGAATAATTAGCGGGGATATCATTTTCCTAAAGGGAATAATGATGCATATCTTGGCATTCAGTTTGAGGGCATGCTTCTGGCACCAGTTATTAGCTTGAGTTAGGCCCTCTTGGAGGATGTTCACATCACTAGTGGGAATTAAGACAGTGCTCAGCTTGCAATCATCTGCAAACTTGGTCAGCCACAGACCATTGGTTTTGACTTTCACCTCAGAAAAGTACATCCTAAACAGAAGATGCCTGAAGACTGTTCCTTGGAGTACACCACTCATTATGGGTTCTACTACTAGAGGTGGCTTCCCCTACTTTGACTGAGTGGGTTCTATCAGTGAGCCAGTTAGCTACCCATCTGATCCACCTTTGTGTAGAGGGATGACAGTGGCTGTCCTCCATATGGCTGGGATGAAGCTGGTGCTCAGGTTTGGTAAAATAGGATGCCTAATGAAGCTGCAAACTCATGCCAGAGTTCATGTAGAAAACAGCCAGGGATTTTGTCAGGCCCCATGGAGACTGTATTTTTTGCCTTTGAGATGGTGATGCGGGAATGGGGTCAGGTGCGGGGGATGTCCTGGTTCACTGATGGGGGATGGGGTGAAATTTTCACTAAAACTGTCTGCCAGCAGATTGGCTATATCTATGGCATTTGTGTATGTGGTGTTCTTGATAATAATAATAATAATTCTTTGAGTAGATAATATTGTGTACTACTATTTGTCACCTGTTTGTTTAAATTTACATTTTCTGTGATGATGTCATTGAATATTGATTGGCTGGGTAATAAAATTTCATGTTATTTAAATGTTGTTTGTACCACCCAACAGTACTCTGATGAAGCCATTGTTATGGTGAAAGCGCTTAGTCATTGGGATTCTGTGTTGTGTCCTATTAAACGGGTGTTTCCACGTATAAGTTTGGATTTTTTATTTTATCAAATTTTGTAAATCACAGTAAACTCAGTCCCTGGGATTCAATAAAGTGAAATTTCAATGCAGGAACAGTGTAGCTGTTTCTGCACGGAATATGGTTGCCGAGAAAACCAGTAAACTACTGTTCTGACATAAACGAGCCTGCCTACACTATTCCTGCATGGACACCACTGCATAATGCTAATTACCTCATTTGCTGGTAAAATCCATGCAAACAAGGTGAATTAGTGATTCAGCAAGCAGACAGGCATCTGTGCAAGAATAGTGTTAGTTGCAGAAATGTATTTGGCTACTAGCCGAATACATTTCTGTAAAAATTAAAACGGAGGCATGACAGCTCAAACAAAAGCATGCAATATAATTTTTAAGCATGCCAATGGCTAAATATATGGCCACTGGCATGGAAAAGTGTTTCGATTTTCTAAAAATAAAAGTTTTTTTGGCCTATCTCGGCCGTTTAAGATTAGGGCAGTGGCACTCATACGGGATCGTGCCGAAAATAAAAAGAAAATGTGAAAACAAAATTTTAAGGGAAATCTGCATTTTGTCATTATAGTCTATGGCATGCAGAACCAAAACAATACCAGGGAACAGTGGTTGCTAAGGGGAAAGGCTCTGGTATAGTCCAGTAACTAGGGATTAAGGCAGTGGGGTATGCAAATGAGGGGGAATTTACTGAATCACAAAAATATTTTAAATGCCAAACTGCACCTAACTGTGTAGGTGCTATAACACGATTGCGTAGGCAGGAGAAGTAGCTGACATGAAAAGGGTGTGTGTCATGCTTGCTGTAAGCACATTGGAGCTCCATGGCTTCCAGATAAGCTTAGCTAAACAGAGCTAAGCAAGGGGTTGTGCCTGAGGCTGTATTGACTTATTCCATAAAATGAAGAGCATATTCATGACCAGGGGAGGGCCATTTTTCATTGTTTACCTTAGCTAAATGGGTTTGCGTGGCATGTACCAGGTCTAAAACAGAAAAAAACAGAAATAGCAGGACTGATTATATTTGGGCACCGGGTTTGCGCGGCATGCCTTGGGGCTTAAAAGGGGTGGAAATGGGAAGGGGAGAAAGAAAAAAAAAGAAAATAGCAGATTTAAAGCAATCAAGTACAAATAACATAACTGGCAGGGGGAATGCATCATAGTCAGCCAATCATACAGGCAGCATCTGCAGCACAACAGTATAAACTAGGCAAACACCTTACAGTTTGGTTTTTCCCACAAACACTGCACCATTGGTGTACACATGCGAGGAGTTGTAACCAGAAAAATGTTAAGGGCTGCCATTACTTTGATCCATCAGTATGTGCTAGAGGCTGAGGGCAGTGAGGAGGATAACGCTGACAACCACCACAGACTGAGGATGAAGAGACGAGTGTTCCGACCCAAGGTAACTTACCAGGGGTTACATGATCTGGAGATAGTAGCACGCTACAGGGTGGAGAGAGACATACTGCAGCAAATCATTGAGCAGTGCCGGCCTCAACTCAGACCCAGTGCTAACAGAGGAGAAACCATCCCAGTGGATACCAAGGTTTGTGTAGCCTTAAGAGCACTAGCTACAGGTACTTTCCAAAGACCTACTGGGGACATCATGGGTTCTTACAGGCATCCGCATCCAGGTTACTCCACCAGTTCTAGGATGCCATCCTACCACATGCCGGTGAGCACATTTACTTCCCCAACATCTGTGATGAGAGGACCAACAATATGCATCTCTTCCACCATGTAGCAGAATACCCGGAGGTACTGCGTGCCGTAGACTGCATGCACATCCACATCAAAGCACCACCCACTGAACAGGGTAGGGTTTACATAAACCACAAGGGCTTCCCCTCCATCAACTGCCAGGTCATGTGCAATTATCATGAATGTGTGTGCTAGCAGCCATGGAAGCTAACACGACTCCCACATCTGGCATTTGTCACAGCTGTACCAGTCATTTGCCAGTGTGGACATCCCGTATGGCCATTTGGTGGGGGATGCTGGCTATGGACTGGGGCCATGGATGAAGACATCCATCAAAAATGCACACACACCCACTCAAGCATGCCATAATGAGGCACACGCACAGACCAGAATCATTACAGTTCATGTGTTTGGGATGATCAAGTCACAGTTCTGCTGCCTTGACATATCTGGTGGAGCCTTGCAGTACTCTCCAGCCACATGTGCATACATGTTCATAGTGTGTGCCATGCTACACAATATGATCCTGTGGAAACAGCTGCAGCAGGAACAGCACAGGGAAGGGCTACACAGCTCCCCACCAGTGCCAAGGTCCCCATAGGCACAGAGGGACTCAGAGGGGAAGGCCACTGACCCTGTCCCTTTAGGAAGATGGGGGTGTGTCCAGTATGCTCAGGCCTTGGCAAAGAGGCAATGCATAGCACACACACTGACACTGTAGTGACCCAGGGACTGACACCTCTCTCTGACTTGCTCACAGAGTAAACTGGATGATACACACATCACACATTACCTGTAACTTACCATGTATGGGCAGTGTACTGTGTGCATCCAAACTAGGTGGCCATCAAGCACCGTCTGCACAACTGCCGCAGGCACAAGGTAAGTCAGTCTTCTTAACAATAAATGAATGGATTATTATGTTTTGGTAGCATATCTATGGTAATGCTACATGCATGCAAGGGAATGTGGTGGCCTACTGGGATAGCAACAGACAACTAACAAATATGTGGGACACCAGGAAATTTCTGTCCAATAATGGCCTCACCACACTATGCAGTAGTACCCAAGGTGGCAAATCCAACTGCAGTATATCTGTGGGGGTCAACTAACTGTGGGGTCATAGGTCACAGGCATGGATGTCAGTGTGGGGGTCCCATAGGCACCCCTCACACCCACACAGCAAGTCAGTTGTAGAAAACCAGAGAGAAATGCCTGACAAAGGCTTACAAATGGTCGCAATGTTGAATCACCCCCCCCTACAGACTCAAACAGTGATAACACAGCAGGTCTCGAACTTGCAGTAAGTCTATGAAGGGTAAGAAGTCTGAAACTCAAATGTATGCCATTATAATCTGACCTGTGTTTTTTACTGATAGGCCTCTAGACTCCAAGACAGGACACAATAGTATGGTAAATGGAACCAAAATGTAAAGTAAATATTAGCACAGTCTGAGCAAATGTGTACAGTTAATAGGTGTGTTGTCCATATACCCACAGAAATGCAGTAACATGTATGTTTGCAGGGAAATAGCATAGCACACATAGGCAGGGCTGTCCCAGTACACATGAAAAAATGTTGCATGTCCACAATATGCAGGGGTCAATGAGCTATGTGTATGTGTAGTTAATACTGTCAGGATCTGGCCAGCACATTCTCCTGGCTGTCGTCTTATAGTGCCCTAGGTACAGTGCTGTTGTTGACAGGAATATGTGCAGATAAGTGCAGTGCCAACTATTATGCATGTCAGTGACACCTACTGTTCTGCCACTGACATACCTGGAAGTCACAGTGCTATGTGGAATATACTACACATATAATGGACTTCTTGATGGCTGTGTAGCCGAGGTGCTAAGGCTTTTGTGATTATAGTTCATTTTGGTACTGTTGCCAATGGTTATTTTGAATAATTATTTTTTTTATGTTTGCTTTTACATATAGTGGACATGCCTGCACAGTAGAATGTACTCTGTACCCACACCCATAACTGCCAACCTCTGACAGCAAGATGTCTGGTAAAAGGCAGAAATAAAAATGGAACATCACTAGATGGGTTGCCAACTGGCTTACTGACAGAGCCCACACTATAAAAGTAGCTGACTCCAAATCCAGCCTCAGACGAATGACAAGTGGAGTACCTCAGGTTTCAGTCCTGGGACAGCTCTTGTTTGGCATCTACTTCTTTGAAGTACAGGCCAACACTAAGGGAACCTGGCTAACAAAGTTTGCAGATGACTGCAAACTGAGAGCCATTATTGAATCCCCAAATGATGTGGATATTCTACAAAAGGGCCTTACAAAAACAGATGCTTGATGCCAGAGCCATGGGCTCAAGCTCAATGCCAAGACATGTATAGTTATCCCCTTTGGGAAAAAACATGTACCCATGAATTACCACATAGGTGGCAGTACACTAAACACCAAAAGTGTGATAAGAGACTTAGGAGCACAGGTGGAAAGTGGTCTCACCTTCAATAACCACATCACCACAACAGTAAGGACATCTTTCTATGTGGCAAACCTCATCACTAAGGACTTTTCATCCAGAAAAAAGGAGGTCATTGTCCCACTGTACTCATTCCTTATTAGACCCATCATAGAGTACAATGCCCAATTTGGTATGTAACTCACAAGACATCTGCAAGGACTGGATTGGCCACAGAAAAACCTCACTAAAAGAATCACAGGCCTAAAGCAGATGCCCTATGCTGTCCGACTAAAAAATCTCCAGCTATACTCTGTCACATATCGTCTACTCAGAGGCGATCTCTACTTAATATACAAGGCCATGTCAAACCCAGAGCTGTTGGACATACTACACTTAAAGAAATCCCAATCCATCAGAGCCACATGCTCCAGGACTTAGACTTTATCATCACAATGAACAAAACATGCTGGAGGGATAGGTTCCTGACCCGGAGACACCCCATACTCTGGAATAGACTGCCCATAAATGTCAAACACAGCACCTCTTTGGCCCTCTTCAAAAGGAACATTGACTGCATGGGAGATAGGAAATTTACCCCGGGGATCATGTTAGTCACCCTGCTAGACAGGAGTCCAGGGAAGTAAATATTGTGGGAAGAAATAGCAAGGGAAATGTTATGGCTAGTCTTGTACAGGCCCTAGGGCTGATAGCCTAGTACCAACCTATAAACCTATGAACAAAGGCACAATAATAGGCATGTGTTATAAATATTGCCCTTACATACTGAGAAAATTGGTAGGGTGAGGGATTTACAGTAGTAAGAATTGTCTGAAGGTTATGTAGTCTAAAACAGTACTGTCTGTCATTATTTTGTAACACCACTCTTCAATTATATGCAACTAAATTGCCATAAAACACAAGTTTATGTAGACTGGATGAAACCGCTAGCGAAACACCTGAACAATTTGCCAAAAAATGTACATGTGAGAAGTATGGCTACACCAGGATATGACATCTCAGGTTAGAAAGATACCACACAAGCAGGAGATTCCCAGACAGTATATCAACAAGTTGCCGGACTGTTTGCACAGCACGTCATCATTCAACTGGCTGTAGCCACACCTCACAACTGGCCTTGTTCAGCAAGAATGTACATAGCTGGCCTCATAATATTGGTCTACTCATCATACAACTAGAATTCCTCTGTTAAAGCACTATGATGATTTGAGGATATCTCCCACTAGGTAATGACACAATACATTGCAGTGTCAGACTACAGATATGTCCGAAAATGTCTGCTAAACAAACCCAGTACCCTCAGGAAAGTCCTGCAAACTGCTGAGAGGTATGGCTGTAGCACACAAAACCCCAGACTAGAGTACACTTATCTCTGGAATGGAGTCCCACTCTAACTATAGAAGGTCACACTGTGCATGGTCCAAAACTTAGAGAATCACAGGGCATGTTGGAACCCATATTGGACTATATGACTGTATTGTGTATGTATGTCTGTGCATACAGACAGCTGTGTACACCTTAACTGTCCCTACACACACACATCAGACAGGATTACCCTCAGCTAGTTGTAGGTGGCCCATATGTGATATATCTGCATCTGTTGCATGTGGTACACAGACATATATATGGGCAACAGATAAAATATGTCAAGCATAGATACACTTTGATGTGGGGAAGTGAGAGACATTGATAGAGTGAGAGAGACACAGGAGGACACAGACAGAGTGAGTCATACACACGGATACCCTGAATGGCATACAGTGATGTCATGATGTGGACAGTGGCATACCAGTTGCAAACAGTTGCACATGCCAGCATAAAATGCAAGCCCCATTGTGTAATAGTACTGAGGTTGGGGTTGTAATATCACATCACCTGCATGTTTGTGTGTGTGTGTGTGTGTGTGTGTGTGTGTGTGTGTGTGTGTGTGTGTGTGTGTGTGTGTGTGTGTGTGTGTGTGTGTGTGTGTGTGTGTGTATGTGTGTGTGTGTGTAGGTCTAAGTACTAGGAGACTGTTCCCACTCAGTACACTTCACATTGCCCTACTTCACAAGATCTCCTGCTGTTATTCAACTTAGAAGTACCATTGGACACCTGTCACTCCTATAAGCTCTGTAGCATGTGTGATAACTGTGTAACACTATAGTACAAATACCCAGAGAGGTAGGGGTTCTAATCTCAATACTGGCAACTATGTGTGCTAGAGTGAGGGAGTGTGTGTTCTTTTGTTGGTGAAAAAGTTTTAGGCCATTCCCACCCACAACAATTCCCAGTGCCCTACTTTATCAATCCTGCTAATGTAATTCCCTTATCAGCACCTTTGGCCAGTTGTCAGCCCAGTATGCTCTGTAGCACATGAGATAACTGTGTAATACCATAGTACAAATCACTAGATAGGTAGGGGTTATAATCTCAATACTGACAACTGTGTGTGCGTGAGAGTGAGGCAGTGTGTGTTTCTTTGTAGGTGAAACAGTTTTAGGCCATTCACACCCACAGCACTTCCCAGTGCCCCGCTTCATCACTCCTGCTGATGTTATTCCCCTTATAAGCACCTTTGGCCAGTTGTCAGTCCAGTAATCTCTGTAGCATGTGCAGTAACTGCATAATACTATAGTACAAATAACTAAACTGGCAGGCGTTCTACTTTCTGATTCAGCAAATGTGTGTGTGGGTGTGTATGTTTGTAGGAAGAAGTATTTTGATAGGTTTCCCACCCAGTGTCCTGCTTTATCAGTCCTGCTGATGTCAATCCCCTTATCAGCACCTTTGGCCAGTTGTCAGCCCAGTAAGGTCTGTAGTGCATCTGATAACTGTGTAAAACTGTAGTATAAATAACTAAACAGGAAGGGTTTTTACTCTCATATCCGGCAAAGGTATGTGTGGGTCTGTAAGTGTGTATGTTTGTGGGATGAAGTATTTTGATAAGTTTCCCACCCAGTGCTCTACTTTATCAGTCCTGCTGACGCCATTCCCCTTATTAGCACCTTTGGCCAGTTGTCAACCCATTAAGCTCCATAGCGCATGTGATAACTGTGTAACACTGTACTACAAATCACTAGCTAGACAGGGATTCTAATCTCAGTTCTGGCAAAAAAAGTGTGTGTGTATCATTTTGGGGGCCGGTGTAAGCATTTTGGGGGCCCCCAGCAAATGTCAAGTTGGGGGCCCCCTTGGCACTTTCAGTCTAACTATCACCCTGTCACTGCCACCACTTCTATCCATCTTTTTAGTTCATGCTGCAGGCTTTTAGGAGTAGTACACACAGACTGACCTGTAGCTGCAATGATCTTATTACAACAAGCATACATACCACACTGTGTTGGCCGATCTCACAAAGGGACATTTTACAGTTACTGGCATTTAGATGTAACAAGGATACATTACAACAACTCTATGTACAGGGGAGAACTAATGTGCAATGGGACCCTAGGCACTGCTTACTGTTTCAGCCCCCACCAAAAAAAAAACACACCCTCCAGAGTCTCCCCCATGTTGGGCTTCCCACTTATGCACAATACTTTTTTTTCTTCCATTTCACCTTTTTTTTTAGCCTTTTCAAGAAGCCATAACTTTATATATCCTCTAAAGTGCTTTTTAAGTTTACTTTTTTTACCCAGTGATGGCTTTAACAGAAATGATGATTAAGCAAAGAAATTCAATGTTGCTGTTCAGCGTTAGTTTTCCTTCCATTCTTTTCAATATACTTTTTTGACCAAGACAGCACAGTAATAACCATTTAGGAAATAACTCAATTAAGCCAGTGCCCCCCAGAAGCTAGAGCATTTCCCAACCTTTTAATCCAAAAGTGGCCTAAACAATAATTGTGAGTAAGAAAAAAGAATTTCAGTCTTATTTTTTTTCTTTCAATGAAGACAAGTTGTATCCAAGGCTTAAAATTCAAAGCTGACAAAAACAGTAGCTCAAAATAAATTAACAAGTCAATTGCTGTGAGGATACACAGAAAATGTACGGGAATACTGCCTGCCTCCCTAATCCTCCCAAAACGACAGTCACTGCCTATGCAACCCTCTGGTGTTAGACTGGGATGAAAGCAGAGATTCAAATGCCCACAGTCATATATTTCAAGTGACTTCTGAAATACATATACATAGCATGCCTACTTACTCTTCGATCCTAACCCCCAAAGGCAACCAGCTGTATATATGCCTGATGTTTGATTGTGAGGAAAGTGAAAATAAATAATGATTGCAATAATGTATTCTACTTTGCTGCTACCAGGCAGTACACTGCCCCTACAGGAGCTAAAGTAACTTTCTTTGTATACCTCTGAGGTCTGATAGAAAAGTTAAGGAAATGATAACTGCACAATCCCCAGCACCCTCATAACCTACGGTAAATTTCTGTACACAATCATCTGAGCAGGGATGTTTTAGAATGTTTGTGGTTGAGGACAAAGGCTATTATCAGTTTTA
>NC_056728.1:1904427355-1904679855 GCF_019279795.1 Protopterus annectens
GCACAAATCTGATATACGTAAACAAGCTGAACTGAATGCATTAAGTAAACACATAGATAAGGGACCTGATCATATTTTAAATTTAGGGTGATAGAAACAGTACAAAAACAGATAAGGGGTGGTGACTTAAATAATGTATTGGAAAATAAAGAATATGCTTGGTTAATTAGGTTAAGAGCAGACTTACAACCAGGACTAAATAAGATGGTTAGTATAAAACCAATTTTAGTTACAAAAAATGAACTCCATTAGAATGTGCTCTTGATTTTTATAAATAATTATTGTCAAATTAGGAATTACTATTTTATGGTGAATATGGTTTTAATAGAGCTAATTGATTTTATTTTATTTTCTTATTGGCTGGCTGTGTTCATACAACTTTTTAAACTGAGTATATATATATATATATATATATATATATATATATATATATATATATATATATATATATGGATCTACCTGACTACATCGACAGTGCAGAAGAGCGAAAACGACTTCACCGATGCCAGAAGATCGACAAGTCAGAAGACCGACGGAGGAAAACACCGACGCTGAGAACACTGAGATGGGGAAAGGATGTGTAAGTATGCGATAGTGACGGACGTTAGGGTGCGAGTAAGGTAAGTGTGCGATGTTGACGGTCTGTAGGGATAGGGGTGGGATAAGTGAGTTAGGGTTAGGGCGTGGGTTAGGTAAGGGTGCGAGTAAGGTAAGTGTGCGATGTTGACGGTCTGTAGGGATAGGGGTGGGATAAGTGAGTTAAGGTTAGGGCGCGGGTTAGGTAAGGGTGCAGTAGTGATATTTTTTGGGTTAGGGGTGGGTTAAGTGAGTTAGGGTTAGGGCACGGGTTAGGTGAGTGTGCGATAGTGACGGACCTTAGGGTTAGGGTTTCGGTTAGGATTGTAGATAGTTGTGTATGTAAGGGTTAGTGTTGGTTTGTAATGATTGTGGTGTGCTTGTGTTGTGTGTGTGGTTTTTGGACAGGGGATTTGTTTTGTTTGTTGATTGTTGTTGTTCTGATGTGTCGAGTGTATGAGGTGTCGTGTTTGTGAACTGTCGATTATGTGGTGTCGGTGAAGTCGTTTTTGCTCTTCTGAACTATCGATGTAGTCAGGTAGATCCATATATGTATATATATATATATATATATATATATATATATATATATATATATATATATATCTATATATCTATATATACATATATATATATATATATATATATGGGTCTACCTGACAATGCCAACGATGAGAACACAGGCACCAGAAGATCGAAACTGAGATGACCGATGGATGAAAACCCAGATGCTGAGAACACCGACATGTGAAAAGGCTGTGTAAGTATGCGGTAGTGACGGACATTAGGATTAGGGTGCGAGTAAGGTAAGTGTGCGATATTGACGGACTCTAGGGATAGGGGTGGGTTAAGTGAGTTAGTGTTAGGGCGTGGGTTTGGTGAGTGTGCGATAGTGACAGTCTTTAGGTTTAGGGGCGGGTTAAGTGAGTTAAGGTTAGGGCACAGGTTAGGTGAGTGTGCGATAGTGATGGAACTTAGGGTTAGGGTTTGGGTTAAGGTTATAGATAGTTGTGCATGTAAGGTTTAGTGTGGGTTTGTAAGGATTTTGGTGTGCTTGTGTTGTGTGTGTGATTTTTGGACAGGGGATTTGTTTTGTTTGTTGATTGTCGAGATTGTGGTGTGTCGGGCATGTGAGGTTTCGTGTTTGTGAACTTTCGGTTATGTGGTGTCGGTGATTTCGTTGTCTGTGTTGTAGTGCATCGGTGTTGTCAGGTAGACCCATATATATACATATATATATATATATATATATATATATATATATATATATATATATATACACACACATATATATATATATATATATATATATATATATATATATACTAACATTGATGAAGGATTTTTATCTGAAAGGTTTGTTATAATAAAAGTTTTGGTATTCCTAACATTCTTTGAAGTTGGATTAATTTTGCATACTTTGTTCTGTAGCTAACTTCTTGTTTATCACTGCTTCAACCTTAATTTATGCAAGGGGTATGTATGCAAGGTCACACTGTCTGACTACAGTGTCCCTCACACACTGTTGCATGCATACACGCCTGGTAAATGTACATATAAAGCTATACCTTAGCTATGAAACTGTTGGTGTATTTCCACTCTGCCATACTCCATGTTGGTAATGTCTGCAGAGCCATAGCCTGCAGACACATAGACACCTGGAACACAGACAGAATACAGCATGTCAGACTACATTCAGTCAGTGGTACTAACAGCAATAATGCATCATGGCTAATAATGTACATACACCTTTATGTGTACCCAAAACAAATGCAAGCAGACAGCACCTTACACAATATTTCATGGCTACACTGCACTATATTCACCCTGTGCATCAGACCCATGTTAGCATGTCCCTGCATCAATGGTGTGGATGACAGGGATGTGGCGCAGGTATCATCATATGCACAGGGTGTGGTCTGGGTTTGCCAGAGGCCTAGGCTGGGCCATACGGTTGACATCATGTGTGTGTGTTTGGAGGGGTATCCTATAGATGTGCTGTGCAGAGGTGTTGTGTGTGTCTGGAGGTGACTTGCCTGTGATACAGATGAGTGTGTGTGTATGTATGCACACAGTCAACCCCATGTGGCTGCCCTATGCAGGGATATGTTGGACAGGTGTGGACCGTACATGGTAGGGTGTCCAGTTCACTGTCTCTGGCCATGGACATGGGAACCTGTCCTGCAAGGATTTTCACTGGCACCACCAGACCCAAGGCTAGATGCAGTACTGCTTCCTGATGGTGACTGCTGTCTTCATGATCCTTGTCCCTGATGGGACTGCCAGGACCACGTGCCCATGGCCTGCTCAGTTGTGATACCCATGGCCTGCTCAGTTGTGATGTGGACAGCAGCCTCCTTAGGTAGTGCTGCTGTCACTCCCACTACAGGATTGTGAAGGTGCATGGCCCCACAGACTTTCAGCTGATGTTGGTGCTGACCTACGTCCATGTCTCCCTTGTGAAGGACCTGTACCATCCTCTCCCTTGAACTACTGTGCAAACTTAAAGAACTTTTGAAAGTATGTGGTATTAGCTATCTTGCTCTTATCCATACCCCTGTTAGTTGGTCAGACCTCCGCTCTGTACCTGATGCTGCAGCAGCCAACCTCTACCCCCTTCATATTTGTACTGGGAGTCCCTCTACCTAGCCTTCCCCTGTAGCCTTTTTCTGCTCCTCTGGTAACTCTTTCCCAGACCCATGATAAACTATTGCTAATAATATTACTTATTACCCAGTCGGCCACCAGTTTGGCTATATTTACCTATTTCAATCTCTCACTTGTAATCTAGTACCTTTTTCTCTCCACTGTAGCCTTCCTTCTGTCTGCTTAATAATTTTGTTTTTTTTCCCTCCTTCCACTATAGTTTTCCTGAAATATTTTCTTGTTTCCCTCTTTCACTACCCTGTGGAGTTTTGCCTCCTTTACTACTCACTTTCCCCCCCTGCCTACTACCTAGTTCTTCTGATTGCTCCCTTTCTTCTACTCTCCTTGGGCTCCTTTTCTCTTTTCTCTTTCTCTCTGTAATAATGACTTTCTCTTTCTCTCTGTAATAATGACTTTCTCTTACTCTATGTTCCAGTCCTGCTTGCCCCCACTTCTACTCTGATACATACTGAGCCCTGATATCCTCATTGTTCTATACTGCACCTTGTCCTTCCCACTTTGTCCTCACCCCCTCCTTACCTTATCTCCTAATTTCATCCCCTAGCTTAGTTATCCCTCTTTGAAAACACCTGATAGCACCTGTATCTTGTTTGCAGCCTACCTATACCCTTTACTTGTGGGTTGCTCTCGAGGCCAGACCTTACGTCAGTTGTAGCTAAGCCCCTCCCCCTCCCGGACCTAGTTCCGGCCCGAGGTATTCCGCCCTGAGGTATCAAATATACCCCGCTTACTCCGTGCACCATCTTTACTCCCTTAATGTCCATGGCGGCTGTATGCACTGACTCCTAGCGGCTCTCCCACCAGGAAGGTATGTTGCTTTAACTAAATAAGATCTTGCAGTTAATCCCACATAGCGACACACCGCAGTGTGTATTCTTAGCAGTATTTTTTATGTTTGATTTGCTCGCGGTAAAATTGAAGACAGCTGTATGGAAATGTCTCTACTTGTATGTCTCTAGTTGTATGGAAAGTTTCTACTTTCCCTTTTTCTGCCTAAACAACTGTGGTTTCTTTCTGTTTTGTGTGCCTGTTGTTTACGCTGCATACTGTAAGCATTGAGCCACACTCTGAGATGATAGCTGATTAATTTGTATTGCATAGTTATTGCTCTTCTAATATCTCTTCCTTTGCATAAATAACTGTGTATTTATACATCTTTGGTTAGCTAGCTTGCACTGTTTAATTTCTGGGTTAGTGTTGATGCATAACTCAAAAAAGTAGTCGTAGCGACCAGTGCTTATCTAAATCAGAGATGTTGGTTGTTTATTGTGCACATAGTTAAGATGTGGAAATTTGGCTTTCCCGACATTTTTATTTTTGGATTTATAGCCTAGGCCACAGCTGCACCACAAATCTCAAGCTGTTCCTATATTTCTAGCAGTAGCCTCCAGCTATTATAGTTGACAACTGTAGTAACATGGTGTATACTTACTTTACAAATGGTTTAAGTGGCTGTAATGTACATACTCTGCATGGTATTTTACATTTAGGGTTTAGCGTTACATCTAGTGCATCAACATATTTCCCAACCAGCGTTATAGTATTGTACTTTGCTTAGATAGTATTTTGCTCTGTATTGTTTTTCTTTCACTACATCTGTTATGAGGGGCCATTTTTATTTTTTCCCTTATTATAGCTGGTCTGCCTCAACACTTTAGACATCAATAGCTATCTGCTGAATTGTGAAATTGTTTTTTCATAGAAGTATTATTTAGCTTTTAACAGCACCTATGGTTCTTTAATCTGCTTTGGTTCTAACTAATTATTACCAGTAACTGAATGTATTTCTCGATTATGCTTTCCTGGGAGGTGGGATACATTTGCTGATGTGATACTCTATGTGGTGTCCATGTCTATTTTTATTAACATAGTACTACTGTGTATGTTTAGTTCTTATTATATTATTTTTGTGTATGTGACTGTTTTTATCTTATTGTTCTTCTTTCTATGACTTTTTTTTCTAGTTTTCCTAACCATACCCTTTTCTGAACCCTGCCATCCACCCTGCCTGTTGTGGAAAGGAAATTGGCTCCGTTGTGAAGGACCTGTACCATCCTCTCCCTTGAACTACTGTGCAAACTTAAAGAACTTTTGAAAGTATGTGGTATTAGCTATCTTGCTCTTATCCATACCCTTGTTAGTTGGTCAGACCTCCACTCTGTACCTGGTGCTGCAGCAGCCAACCTCTACCCCCTTCATATTTGTACTGGGAGTCCCTCTATCTAGCCTTCCCCTGTAGCCTTTTTCTGCTCCTCTGGTAACTCTTTCCCAGACCCATGATCAACTATTGCTAATAATATTACTTATTACCCAGTTGGCCACCAGTATGGCTATATATACCCATTTCAATCTCTCACCTGTAATCTAGTACCTTTTCCTCTCCACTGTAGCTTTCCTTCTGTCTGCTTAATAATTTTGTTTTTTTCCCTCCTTCCACTATAGTTTTCCTGAAATATTTTCTTGTTTTCCTCTTTCACTACTCTGTGGAGTTTTGCCTCCTTTACTACTCACTTTCCCCCCTGCCTACTACCTAGTTCTTTTGATTGTTCCCATCCTTCTACTCTCCTTGGGCTCTTCCCACTCCATTCACCCTGTGAGCTCACTCCGCTCCCCTACCCTACCCCCAATTCCCACCCACCCCAGTGGTCCTAGACTTATAGATCTAAACCCCACCCCCTCTCACATTAACCAATCCTTTTCTTCCCCTCCCCTTACCTCACTCTCTATACTCACCCCTCCCCCAATTTAACTATCCCCACCCTGCATATACTACCAGTTCCTCTCCCCTCCTCTTATACTGCTCTTTCTCCTTTACTTACTTCCTCAGAGCATCTTCACCAATCCCACTCTCTATTTTTAACTACTTTTGAATATCAACCTTTAGTCATGCCATCCCATACTCTCTTCACACAGCTCACCTTGCTACTCTTCCCCTCACTTTTAATGAGCCTCACCTCAGCTTACCTCTTAACATCCTTTGAATATACAAAATATCTAAATACTTACCACCTCCAACTCATTCTACCTTAATCATAGCCACTGCCCAAAACCACATTAATATCACTTCAGAAACACATTATCTTCTAGCAAAATACCATAGACTGCTTCACATCAAGTATTATTTCCCAAAGACTAGGAAACTCCCAAGCTTAATCTCTCAGTTTCTACCCTATCTAATTAAACCCAAAACAAATCACTTGCAAGATGGCGATATACATCCAAATCCAGGCCCTTCTAGCTTACCTCAAGCTAATAATCTTAACCCCTCTCCACCCACAACACAAACTCCTACTACACTTACAAACTCTCTCTTCATTGCACAACTCAATATACGTAGTATAAACAAACTTGCACACCTCCATGCATTATTAGATGATCAAGCTTTTGACATACTATGTCTAACTGAAACATGGCTCAAACCCCATACTAAAGATAATGATATCGCCCCACCAGGTTACAGTATTATAAGACACGACCGCATAAAAAAGAAGGGAGGGGGAGTAGCTATTCTCTTCAAAAATAGCCTACAAGTTACCCCCATTGACTACAAAGCTCTTCCTGAGACCAAGGATGAAATCCTTGTCAATAAACTTCAACTAAACTGCAGTAAGTCCTTATATATCATCTGCATCTACTTACCTCCAGGCGATAACATCAGCTTACTCGAGGAAATCCTCAGTACCCTATCCCCATACTTCTTCCAAGAAACCATCATTATGGGTGACTTTAACATTGACTGGAACAATATTAATACAGAGCATCCCATCTTGCATATTGACCTGCACGGGTACTCTCAAATTATTTCCTCCCCAACCAGAATTAATAAATCCAGCAAAAAGGAAAGCATCCTAGACTGGATACTCATTAATAAAACTCATCGAGCATACAAAGTAGGGATATTCCCTGACAATCTCAGTGACCATTCCATAAACTACCTGATCAGGGAAAAAAATGATGTCCCCCATTCTATCACTTATAAAACAATTAGATACAATAGAGACTTTGACCCAGAATTATTCCAAAATGAAATCAAAGCCTGTAATTGGACCCCCTTAAAAAGTCTACCTGTCACTGAGGCAGTTAACTACTTTAACTCCAAATTTCTAGCAATCCTTGACCACCACGCTCCAAAGCGGAACATAAGAATTAGAACCAAACCTGCCCCTTGGCTGTCCAAAAATACCAGACAAAACATGCTACTCAGAAACAAAGCTTGGGCCAAATGGAGAACTACTAAAAGTACTTCAGATCACTTCACTTATAAACAGTTGAGAAATAGAAAAACTAGCTATTCTCTTAGACAAGAAACAATTCTACATGAACACTCAAACCAAATACCAAAATAACCCACAAAAAGACAAGCAGCAAATGCCTTTAATACCTACTTCACAGAAACTATACAAGCACTAGCTAACTAAATTTCTCCTGATATTACATTCCCTCCAAACACAAACAAGACCTTAGCCCCTATATTTCAATTACAACCTGTCCCCACTCGAGATATCTGTAGACTTATCCAAAAACTTAAACCTTGCACTCCATCAGCAAACCAGTTACCAGCAGAATATTTGCAGACAGCTGCCAAAGCTATAGCCTACCCAATTTCCATCCTCATTAACAGAACTATTGCCGAGGGAGAAATCCCTACCATCTGGAAAATCTCTCACATCATTCCACTCCATAAAGGAGGGAACTCTAATGACCACTCTAACTATCGCCTGATAGCTCTATTATCCCCATTGGCAAAAAATAATGGAAAAATGCATTCAAAAGCAATTAGTTAACCATCTAACTCAATACAATTTGCTAGCTGATTGCCAACATGGTTTCAGACCACACCACAGTACTACAAATGCCCTACTGTCTTTCTGCAACTCCATTAACCAAAACAGAAATAACAACATCCTCACATCAGCTCTCTTTATAGACCTGTCTAAAGCTTTCGATATGGTTAATCACCAGCTATTAATAAACATTCTTACACACCTCTCATTCGATACTCAGGCTATAAACTGGTTCAGAGCCTATCTTACTAACCAACAGCAAGCAGTCCTATGGGATAATCAATTATCCTCCCTACTGCCTGTCACCCTAGGAGTCCCTCAGGGCTCTATTTTAGGTCCACTCCTCTTCTCAATTTTCATTAATGACTTACACTTAGCTATTCCGCAAACTACATGTTTACAATATGCTGATGACTCGACAATTTTATGCTCAGCTAAGACCTCATCTGATCTTTTACTAAAAACACAAGAAGCATTTAATAAAGTCGAGTCTTGGTTTCTTCAACGCTGTCTTCTACTTAACCCCAAAAAAACAAAGCTCCTACTATTTTCACCAACCCAAAAGCACACCCTTACTGATTTCACTGTCCTATCAAAAAATGGTACTCACATACAACCTGACTTAACAACAAAACTATTAGGGGTTACTATTGACAACCACCTTACTTTCAATGAGCATATCAACAATACTGTAAATATAGTCAACAAAAAAATGGGTGCCCTCTACAGAATTAAGCCATTACTCACTCCTTTAGCTAAAGCAAGTATCGCCCACTCCCACCTTATATCCTCACTTCTATATGCTTCTACTATCTATACTCACATTTCAAAAAGCAATCTCTCTAAACTGGTTAAATCTTATAATAGCATTGCTAGATTTGCCACTGGGCGATCATTTAGAACACACCATTGCCAGAATCTATCTCAACTAGGCTGGCTTGAATTTCAAAATCTACTTGAGTTTAACAAAATTACATTGGCCCACAAAATACTTAACCAACCAAAGAAGACCCCAAGTCTATCTACCCTTATTACTCCCTACCTGAATCTTAACTCCCTGTGCTCCTCAAATAAACTACTTATCTCCTCCAGCAAATCCAACAACAGAGCAGGCAATGCTCTCTTCTCTAATGTAGTTGGGAAAAAATGGAATCTTCTTCCTCCTGATCTCACCTCTATTTCCTCTCTAACTAACTTCAAACCAAAACTTAAAATATACCTAAAAAAACACTGGCTTTGCCCTAGTTGTAATCCTGACAAACTTCTGCCTTAAGCAATTTATGTTATACCCACTTTTTTTCTTTTATCTTTCACCTTCAGACTTCTATGTCGGTGAAATCCTTAATAAACATAGTCTTTCGAATTTTATTAGATAATTAGATTTCTCAAAGTCTACTCTTGCTGCTATTTTTTCCTCACAATATATGAATAAGGGTCTTTTTTATAATATTATAACTCCTAGTTCTTCTTTTTTCTCTTTCTTTTTTTTTATTTTTCCTTGCTTTCTACTTATCAAAGTTGGAATAATGTTAAAAATGCCCTTAGATTTCTCTTATTTATGTCAATGTTATGCTTAGATGTTTAAGTTAGTATTAACAAATTGTACAAATTGGAGCTTATCTCCCTGGGCCTCTACTGAAAATGGATATTCATCCAGTTGGACTAGCCCGGTTAACAAATGTAAAATAAAATAAAATAAATAAATAAATAAAAATGTGGCCATTGCTCATCTTCCACCACTCGCTCTAGCACAGACATGCCACAGTTAAGGATTGCCAAGGTCTCACCCCACCATTTATTCATGACCTCAGTATTTTGACATGTGGGCTCAAAAAGGTTATGTATGTTGCCATGTAAATCAGGAAGAGTTGCATCCAACATTGTGAGTATTTGTCTGGTGTTGCATTCACTATGTGCCTGTGCATCCATGACATCCTGAAACATGCATCTGGTAACACCTGCTGTGGCACTTGCGACAGTGGCTTGACAAGCAGCAGTCCTCCTGTGAGCACCCCTGTCCCTCCGCCTGTGTGGAACCTCGCCTCTACTCTGGCTATGGCCAGTGTCTACACTCACACCTGCCATAGTCACCATACTAGCCTATTCCATGCCAACAGTTGCCAACTGTCCAACATCTGTGGCTGCTAGGGATAGGGTATGTGTGCGCATTGTGACTGTGTGCAGGGACATTGTGGATGACTGTGGGATGACAACCAATGTTAAAAATTCAGCCCCTGACAACTCCACCTGTGCCTGACTATGATGATCATCATTGTCAGAGTCTGCAGAGACACTGACATCAGATTCTAAGCAGGAGGGACCACAACCACCATGTACACCTGTGGGGGGAAGACAACATATGTAAATTAATACCTGCACTATAACATTTGCTGCTATACACACACACACACGCACACACACACACACACACACACACACACACACACACACACACACACACACACACACACGCGCACACACACACACACACACACACACACACACACACACACACACATGCACACACACATGCATGCACAATGACACGTTCAGGTGAGGTGGCAGACAGGCATTACACAGAACACACAATAGCCAAGTGGTGACATTCCCCAACACAGTCAGACCACTACATACACACCTGGACAGGTCCTCGACTTCATGCAGCACAGCCCTTTCCACTTAATGTTAGTACTTATATACACCTCTGTGACACGTGACTAATGTTAGGTGATGGGCCTTCAAGTAGCACTCACTGCACCCATGTACACAACATAGCTGTTCACCTGTACAGCACAGTAGCAAATCCTACAGAACATACCTCTCAACTGTGCAGAGTGTAGCTGAATGTCTGCATGTGTGGCTCATATTTCTGGTCTGGTCTTCATAAATCCTGTGTTTGTCTGACACATTACTGGGATGATCTGAGGACTGGTGTCACTAATTAATGACATATTTTGAGTTTCACACTTCAAAGCCTACTGTACATGTGTGTTACAACAGAACTGGTTACACGATCTGGAGACTGGTGTCACTAATTAATGACATATTTTGAGTTTCACACTTCAAAGCCTACTGTACAAGTGTGTTACAACAGAACTGGTTACACTAACAACCTTCTAAACTTACAGTGGATATTATAAGTGTAGATGCCCCTGTTAACATGCCAGGTTTGTCTGATAAATAACATGAGATCACAGAAATCAGGCAGTAACATTTCCCACTTTTAATGTGACATATAACCTGTGCAATCCAATTGAAGAGCAAACACTTCAGTTAGGGGTAACATATAGAAGTTGAAATACATACAATAGGATGGTTGCATGACTGTGCATACCATAAAACTAATACTTTGTTAAAGCACCTTTTGATTTCATAACAGCAGTCAGTCCTCTTGACAAGGTGTGTATCAGCATGGCACATCTTGACTTAGCAATATTTCTACAGTCTCCTTTGCAGAAGCCCTCCAACTCTGTCAGATTGCGAGGGCATCTGTTCTTCACAGCCCTCTTCAGGGCACCCCACAGATTTTCTATTGGATATAGGTGTGGACTGTGGCTGGGCCATTCCAATATGTTGATTTTCTTCTGGTGAAGATATTCTTTTTTGAATTTGTATGTATGGTTTGGGTCATTGTCGAGTGGAAAGGTGTAATTCCTCTCCATATACAGTCTTCTAGCAGACACATGAAGATTTTGGGCCAAAAGCAACTGGTATTTGGAACTGTTCCTAATCCCCTCCACCTTGGCTAAAGGCCCACTTCCAGCTTATGAACAGCAAACCCAAAGCAGGACACTACCATCACCATGCTTCACCATGGAGATGGTGTTCTTTTGGTGATGCACAATGTTGTTATTGTGCCAAACAAACCTTTTGCTATTGTGGCCAAAAAGTGCAACCTTGGTCTCATTACATCATAACACATTTCCCAACATGCTTTAGGGAGACCTGATGTATTTGTCTTGAGAATTTCACCATACCTGGATGTTGTTCTGTTTGAGAAAAGGCTTCCATCTTCCAACCCTACCCCACAGGCCAGACGTGGAGAATACGGGAGACTGTTGTCACATGTAGTACACAACCAGTACTTTGCAGAGATTCCTGAAACTCCTTTAGTGTTGCTGTACATCTCCTGGCAGCCTCCCTGACCAGTTTAGGGCTTGTCTTTTCCACACATTTGTAGGGAAGTCCAGTTCTTTGCAATGTCACTGTTGTCCCATATTTTCATCACAATTTGATGACCGTCGTCACTGTGTTCCATGGTGTATGCAATGCTGTGGAAATGTGTGTGTACCCTTCCCTGGGATGATACCTTTCACAGATGAGATCCCTTTGCTGCTTCATAAGCTTTATGTGAACTATGCCTGTTGCTGTAGCAGACAACTGAGTAGATGTTAGGATAATCCTGGTAGGACAGCTGACTGTTAATCAAAGAGTATCTGTAATTGATGGCAGGTGTGTACCCAAGAAGATGTAATGCTGTAATTACATCAAAAGCTGCTTCAACACAGTAATAGCTTCAGCCTGTGCAGTGCACACATATGCATCTAGGTTCTTGTATGTTTCTCATGTGTCATAATTGTTTTACAATTGAATTGTACAGGTTATAGGTCACATGAAAGGTTGGATGGGTTCGGAAATGTTTTATTGTGCTCTCATTTTTGTATATCACAAATACCTGGCATTCTAACAGGTGTGTGTACACCATTTATATGCACTGTATAACACTAATTTATAACATATGCCCCTAGTTTGGGCCTTTGTCACCCCAGTTTGTCAGTCTTTGTCCAGATTTCTTGCAATGACAGGTTGTGAGTTATGCTACAGATATGTGACATCTCTTGCAAATAGGGCCCTGTGATGACCACTGTGATTCAATACAGTTAACCCCACTGCAAGTCAGCACGCAGATATCACAATGTGGCTAAGAGTAACAATTGTGTGCATGGTCAAATGCATGATGTTAACATGCCTGGGGGTACTGGTGAGCCACAACAGGAAAATAGGATACTCACCGGCTTCAGGCTGCTGTCCCACATCCAGACCAGAGGGACCTATGTAGCTGTGGGGGAAAGGTATTGTCAGCAGATTCATATTTGACATTGGTACAAGAGGCATGTTACTTTTCTGCACATGTACGGAACAAGCTCTGATAGTACACAATTTGCTGTTCTTCACCATAGATGAGCATGTGTGTGCATTACAAAACCCCACCTACAAATGCAGTTTGAGATGATATATGCATCTAGATACTCTATAGAAGACAGTATGACTGCTACATGATTATATTGATGTGCACTGTGGCCTTACCTGGATGCTCCTCACCTGTTGCCTGGGTGCCACCCACCTCTACGACTTGTGTTTCTTGTGTTGACTGTTGTGTGAGGGCTACCCCAAGGTTGGCAAGGAACTCTGTTGCCATAAGTGGGGCCTGCGTGGCTGGACCCCCAACTGTAGCAGTACGGTCCCTGGCCATGGTAGCAGCCCTTTGCCAGGTACGACATAGAAGGTCAGTTGCCCGATGCCTGACCTGATCGTATGTGCAGCCATGGTGGCCCAAGGTGTCAACTCTCTGGACAAAGTCATCCCACAGGGCAGTCCGGTTCCGCAGATTTTGTCGACTATGGCCAAACATCACCCTGTGGTGCTGGATTATGGCATCGGTGATGGCAGCATTTTCGTCTCTACTATATGCTGCCTGCTGCTGCATGTCACCTGGAAGACATAAACAGGGAAATACATCGCAGGACCTCAGACTTTTCCCAAAGTTATTTACAGAGCCATCACATCAACACTGCCTATTATTAGCCACCACTTACAACCACATCATACACCTGTCATCTTTCAGCACATAATGAACCTGCATTGCACTCCTGGTCCTGATGTGTCATGTTCCCCCCAAAGAGGGCCAGTACATTGCATAAACCACAATTCATCATTCACATTGGTGTAGAGGGATGACACTTGCCATCTGCCTTGCATATGAGATGTCAATGGTGCTCAGGCTTTGCGTGCATACAGTGTGTAATGGAGCTTGAAGCATATGCCTGAGTTCATGTAGGATGCAGACAGGAATGTTGTCATGTCCTATGGAGACTTGCGTTTGTTCACTTTGATTAGGCAGTATGCACCTGATCACTTTTGATGACGGGAGGGGTGTGGGTGCTTTCCATATGCACCTATACTGATGGTTAGCCAGGGGGGTGATGTTTGCCCTAAACCTGTCTGTAGCAGGTTGGCTATAGTTATGGTGTGTGTGTGCGTGTGTGTGTGTGTGTGTGTGTGTGTGTGTGTGTGTGTGTGTGTGTGTGTGTGTGTGTGTGTATGCTCGTGTGTGTTTGTGTGTGTGTGTGTGTGTGTGTGTGTGTGTGTGTGTGTGTGTGTGTGTGTGTGTGTGTGTGTGTGTGTGTGTGTGTGTGGTGTGATTGACCACCATTACAGGGTGGGCTGGGTTGTTGCTTCTGAGATTGCAGACATATGATGTGAAGATGGGCTTGTGATTACCCTTGGTGGATGTGTCCAATTTGTACTCATAGTTAGCCTTTCAGTAATCCATCTGTGACCTTATATGCTCATTCAAACAAAGGTTGACTTGCTGCCAAGTTGATGCCTGGTCCTACTTTGCCCTGTACAGCCAATATAAAGACCAATTACGTGGTTTGTGTATTGCTGCTGTCCAGCAAAGGGGATTACTTTACCTTGGTGTAGGCAGGTTTTACAAGTAAGGTATTGCTGTGTCCATACAGCTATGAAGGTGGTCATATAGCTGTTTGTAGTAGACATGAACACTAGGTCATAACACAGTTGGACACCTCTCCGATTTCAACCTGATAATCATGCTTATTGTAGTACCCATGTCTGTGTCCAGCAATGAAACAACCAGTAGCTGTAGAAATTGAACTCTGTTGGATGCACATAAACTAAGATTACACACATGTATAGCTTATTTACCTGATATTTTGCATCCCATGTCTGTTGTAATGAGGTGCACCTAGATATAGGTGAGATGAAATGGCAGTTGAAACTTAATGCATTGGAATTTCCAGGCATTAATGACTGCGTCTCTATTATGCCCATTTTAAAATTAAAAAATATATTGGGTTGAATTTGCCTGCACTTATAATATTGTATATACAAAAAATTCAAAGTGTATATATTTAGCAATTAGATTTGTAGTGTTGTTATGATTAATGTTCACTACAGATTGCAGCAGTTCAGTCATGTTTGGTTAATTTTAACTTTTCATATTGATTTTAATATTGACACACTTTTTATTAAGGTTTGGGTTTGTGCCTTTTACTATGTATGCTGGCCTTCACATTGATTGTCAATTATGTTAATTAAGTTAATTATTTAATTGATTTGTGATGATGTCATTTTTAAGTGTGAATATAAGGTTGGTTTTTACTTGTATTAAGTTGTGTTCTGATGAAGTCGGATTAAAGACGAAACCTAGGTCAATTCGTGGCTTGTTCATTTATCTGGCTGCTTCCTGGAGTCCAATTGCTGGTGCATTTATTTATTGTTGTAATGAGGTAGCCAGGTACACCTACTGATACATACATGTGCACAGGTAATACCTGATGCACATTTCTGTTCTATGTCAGTATGACACACTGCATTTACACTCTTGCTGCTCAGTTATTCCTCTCATCCTGTTAGAGCAGGACATCTGGAGGACACCACACATATATGGGGGGGGGGTGATGGGTTAAAATTAGTGACACTTTCTTATATTGTTATAACATACTTAAGTCATTTGATAGGACAGTAGCCTTTGCATTCACAGACATACCCTGGAGAATGTCTGACACTCATATGGCAGGAATAGAAGAGAAAGGCTAGGAATGTGGTAATAAGGGTAGAAACTTTTTTTTTTCAGTAATTTTTATTTTTATTTTTACATTAATAAATGTCACAGATAAAAGCTATGTTACAACATGACCATATATATATATATATATAAATATGTATATATATATATATATATATATATATATATATATATATATATATATATATATATATTATACATTGATGTCAAATACCACAGGAAATAGGTCGGACCACATATCTATTTACATTATGTACATAGATGCTTTCACTGTTAGTTCCATAGTTATAAAGACAGTATATACATTCATAATATCCAAGTTATTATTTAATATCTGAACTTGTATGTTTTCTTTGGTTCCATTATAGTGTATTTCTAAGTTGCTGTGTGATGAATTATGCTAATATGATATTAAAGGTTTGTTCCCAAATTTCTCTGGGTATCATGTTTTTGTTTCTTTTATCTATTACTATTTTAAGAGCTAAAAGGTGTTGTATAGCTACTTGTTTAAAACCCACTCAAGAGATATTTATTGTATCTAGCCATTTAAAAGCTATATACAGTTTCATTAGTAAGAAAATTGTTAAAAGTGTATTTGCTTGTTTTCTTGGTATGTTGGGTGGGAGAATATGTAATAGAGTGAATTCCCAAGTTAATGTTGATGTTTGATAACCCGTTTTTTGCAATTGTACCTTGAGAGAGTTCCAGAGTTTATAGACACATCTACAGCTCCAAAATACATGGATTAAGTCAGCTATCTGGTCCTTACAGTGTGGGCAGAAAGGTGATTTTGATGTGTTAAATTTGTGTAGGATTGCAGGTGTAAAATAAGCATTATTATTGATCATGAGCTGAGTGTATGCTAACTTTTTTAGGGGTATAATCTTCAGTGTTAGATTGATTGCCTGGCTTATTTGCTGATCATCTATGGATGGTTTAATTTTTCTCCAGTAGTTAGAAAAGAGGAGGTCTTTCTGGTATTTGATTTCATTTATCATTTTATATGAATTAGTAATAGTTTTCTTTGTTGTGATAATAGTTTTCCAAAACCTGCTACAAGTTTCTATGTCACTGTTGGTCATAATAACATTTTGGAGGTAACGGGAACACAGTTCTTTGATTTGTCTTAGGATTATTATGTGTGATTTAGGGAGGTTTAAGTTGGTCCTCATTTCTTGTATTGAACAGTTAAGGTAGGGATAAATATCTTGGATTGTTTTATCTTTCAGTCTGGGAAAAGGGACTAAGTCCAGCATCTTATTGTTTATTTTTAAATTTGGGTTTTTATGAAGGGGTTGCAGTATTGTCATGGCTTGTCTAAGGTACAAGAATTGAAAGAGTTTTTGCGCTAAGTTGATAGAATGTTTTAAGGGCTCTATAATATTATAAGTTTGTATCTCTTTCTGCTTCTGGAATGGAAGTGCTTTGAGATTGAAACCTAGAGCTTTAATATATCTATAAAAGATTGTCACCCAAAGAGGAGACCAATTTTCCATTGATGGGTTATGTTCAGCTATTCTTAATATTCTGTTAGTGTTAATGATCGAGTAGTACATTTTAAAATCTGGTAGACTTAGTCCTCCTTTGCTTTTGTGGAGTGTTAATTTTGGATAGGAGATTCTGCTTTTTTTTTTGGGTTCCCATATAAATTTTGCTAGGAAAGTATGAATTTGTTTGAAGAATTTATTATGTATTGTTGTCTGTGATGTCATGAATATATACATTAGTCTAGGTAAAATGTTCATTTTGATTACTGATACTTTGGCCAAGAATGGTAGTTTTAGGTTGTTCCATCTTTTACAGTCATGCATTATATTTTGCCATTTAAGGTTTACATTGTGTTGGTAGAAGTCTTTGTTATTCTGGAAAAAGGTGATTCCCAGATATTTAGTTTCTTCTTTTATTTTTATTGTGTTTAACAATGGTATTAGTGAGATGAGTTTGGGTGTTTTTAGGGGGAAAATATTAGTTTTATTGAGGTTTAGTTTGTAGTTAGACATAGTCGAGAAATGTTCAATTGCAGCTATTATTTTGTTTATATCTGAATTTGGTGTAGTGCAGTATATGTTCAGATCATCCGCAAATGCAGTGAGGTATATTTTGAAGTTGTGTATTGATGGAGGATTGTGGTATGTATTTTGTTTAATGTATAGAAAGAGTGGTTCTAGGTATAGGTTAAACAAGAAGGGTGATAATGGGCATCCTTGTCTTGTTCCATTTTTTATTAGGATCCTATTTGACCAAGTTTTATTTATATATAGAGATGTGTATGGGTTGCTATAGAGAGTTTGGATGATCTGAATGAAGTTATTGGGTATATTAAAGTAGGGTAGTGTTTGGAGTAAGAATTATAGATTAATCCTATCAAATGCCTTGTGGGCATCCACTACCATTGTGTAGATGTTGATACTGTATCGGTTAGCATAGGATATTAGTGAATCTAATGTTAATGTATTGTCACTAGTCTGTCTATGTGGTGTAAAACTGGATTGTTCTGGGGAATTGATTTTCTCTATCAGATTTTTCATTCTGTTTGCAAGTATAGATGTAAATATTTTAGTATCTATATTTAAGAGGGAGATGGGTCTGTGTGTTCTTTTAATATAAAGATGGTTTTAGAGGCATTAAAGTGGATATAATTTATTTTATAGTTTATTATGTAATTCAGTAGTAGTTTGGCTATCAAGGGGGAAAATGCATTGTAAAATTCTGATGTGAGTCCATCCGGACCCGCAGCCTTATGCGCTTTTAAATATTTGATTGTTGTAATAATTTCACTGATGGATATCGATTCAGTTAGTTTTTTTGTTGGTCAAAATTGAGTTTAGGGAATTTCAGTCTTTGAAGGAAAAGAGTTCTATCTTCCTTTGAGGTTTGTAGCATTTGTGCTCCATATATTTGAGAGCATATTTGTTCAAATGTTTTAATAACGTCTTCATTTTTTGTATAGTTTTTGTCTCTGTAGTTTATTTCTGATATATTGGAGGCATTTTTGTGTTGGGAGATAATCCTGGCCAGAGCTCTAGATGGTATCTGAGCTTCTTCTGCGTAAGTGGCTAACATTCTGTTTTCATAAAATGATAGGTTCCTGGTTTCTAACATATATAGATCCCTTTGCAGTTTTAAAGGTTCTGCTTCTGTTTGGTTCTTAGGGTTAGTAATAAGTTCTTTTTCAAGATGCTCTATTTTCCCTTTCAGTATATGCTCCACTTTCAGTTGTATTTTTTTATAGTATGCTGCTTTTTTGATAAACAATCCTCTAATTTGTGCTTTGGTTGCAGCCCATTCTATGTCAGTTGGTACTTGAAGTTAGTGATATTTGTAAGAGCTATTTTTAGTATTGCTTCTGTTTCTTTTATTACATCCATTTTGGAAAGTAAATTAGGGTTTAATGACCAACTATGACCCCTATTCTCTAAATATATCTTTTTGTCCCAGTTAATTTTCAGTGTGATTTTGGAGTGATCTGAAAAGAATCTGGTATGTATAGTTATTGTTGGGTCCATGTTAATGAATATGTCAGAGATTAAGAAGAAGTCTATCCTTGACCACATTTTGTGGCATTGCAAACAGAATGTGAATTTCCCTGTTTTATCTGCACTGTTCCCATATTTAAAAGGGTCATATAGTTTGAAATCTTGTTTGAGTTCATTAAGGGCTAATGTGGTTTGTTTATTACGTGATTTGGTCAGATTAGATTTATCCTTTTCTGGGTTTTGATATGTGTTCCAGTCATCTCCAATCAATAGGTAGTGATCTTTAAATTGGTTTAAGGTTGGGTATAATGACTTAAAAAAAGTGTTGTTGGTATTTACAGGGTGCGTAAACATTAAGTACCATTATAGGTTTTGGTATTGTAGGACTACTAAATGTTACGTAACACCATCTTCCCTCCTTGTCAGCTTTGGTTTTAAGTATTTTTTCCTTAAATTGGTTTTTAATTATTATGGCAGCCCCAGCACTGTTTGTTTTCCCCTCTGAAGCTATAATTTGACATCCATTTATTTCTGCTAATTTCTGCCCATTGCTCTGCAGTCAAGTGTGTTTCTTGTATTAGTATGAGGTTGGCTGTGGTTTTTAATGTAAGGTGTAAGAATAGTTTTCTTTTCTTCTTGTTTTAGAGCCCTTTAACCTTCCATGATTCTATTTCCCACATTTATTTATTAGGTGTATTCCTTAGATATGCCATGTATATTAGTTTTGTTTTGTTATCTTTGTATGTGTTACTGTGTGATGGTTTAGGAAAGCATCTATTTATCCCCGTCCCTACTCTGTGCCTAACCTCTATATCCCTGGACCAGGAATAATCAGGGAGGGAGGATGAAGGTTCATTATATGGTTTACCTTTACATTTAATCTTGGAATGTGTTTTCTATTTAGATATAGATTTAACCCATAGTATCCCCTCTGTGTTACTATTAACAATGTGGACAAAGCTGAACAAACTAGTTCCCTCAACAAACACTGCTACTTAATATCCCTAGCCTCTTCCAACATATTATTTATACAATTATGGTATTGCATTTAAGGTACAGCATGTATTGTTTTTGTCTTGTGACTAATTCTTTCTAATAGTATTTTTAAAACAGCATATTAATATACATTCCTCAGTAAATTATAGCAATATATGTACCATAGTAATATTTTTAAACAATCAATCTTGTCATTTTTACATTTTTCTTTCATTTGACTTATTTTTCCTTCCCTTTATTTATTCAGATTTCGGCCTTCTTTGGTGCCTGTAATGTTTTTCCACATCAATCTGTGTGGGTTATAAAATATATACTTGGCACCTATTTATCAGAGGTAGGAAGTATAGAGAGACAGAAAAAAAAAACAGCTTCACCAAACAGTCCTTCTGCTATAGTTAACATATTAAGGCTATATTTACATTACCCCAAGATTGTTAGGTTATTTTACTATTTTCCTGAGATTGCTTCTCTCCAGGATCTTTTAACACATTTCTAGTATTTAAATAAAACATTTAACATTTTTTTTTCCTTTTTTTCACAATATTAATCTATGAGCTAGCCTGTTTCTGACAGTTTATTTCTTGCCTATTATTTAAGGCTGGATTTTTATTCACCTACACAGTACTGGGTGTACTGTTTTAGTGAATGGTTCAGTTCAACAGTATCTTGTTTTTTCAAGGTTTTGCTTGCAGGTTGGTTGACATCTATGGTGCAGCTTTCTTCTTTTAGCTGGTGCAGATCAATTTTCATTTTTCAGGTAGTAAAATCTTTTGGAGCTTGCTGAAATCCATTTTGTCTGACTGTTCTTAATGGAGCCATCAAAATCATAGGGGGGCTGATTTTGCAGACCAATGTCCCAGGAGGAGGCTCCTTCCTATATTCGCGCATCAGAAATGACAGTTGATTTTTGGTTCCTATCCAGGCTGTACTTCCTATTCCTGTGTTCCTCATGGCTCACATCGTGGATTTAAGGGCCTAGACAGCAAGGGAAAGCTTTCAGAGTTGGATCTCAGCTAGAGTGCTCATGAATGGGGTCGTTCTTTCATCCAAGGGTCCTTTATCATTTTTTTGTGTATTTATTTCACTTCTGAAGGTGGAATTTGCTTGAAAACTGCCAGGAATGTCTATTTTGCCTCTTTGGGGTTAGTGACCATGTATTTAACCTCTTTGATGTAGAATATTAACTGATTTGGATATTTCATCTGGAATTTGATTTTTTTTTTTATTAGGAACCTGCAGTATGGAGATATTAGTTGTCTCGCTTGTCTTATTTGTATTGGGAGGTCTTGAGCAAAGAAGATTTTATTATTATTCCAGGTGAGTATGCATTTTTTCATTGCTGCCAGTATGATTCTATTTACATCTTGGTAGTTTAATATTTTAATATAGACAGGTCTTGGTTTCAGTGGTGTTTGCATTTCCCTCAGGGCTCTGTGGGCTTTCTCTATTGTTATTTGTTGCATTTCTTCAGGTTCCTCTAGCAGGGAATTTATTATTTGCTTGATTGTTGGTATTAGATTGTTATGAAGTACAGTTTCAGGTATTCCTCTGATGATGATATTGTTCCTTCGAGATCTTGCTTCCAGGTCTGTTATTTTTGCTTGTAAGTTTTGTATTTCTTTGTCATGGGCATCAGTTCTTTGAGAAATAGAGTCTATTTTTATTTCATTTTCTATTATTTTGGACTCAGATTTTTCCATTCTGGGTATTGTTTGGTTGAATGAGTCACCAAAGATTTGAAATTGTAATGATAAGTCCTTTATTGCTTGCTGGATAGGTAATAAGGCAGATTTTATGTCTTCCAGATTAGCTGGCTGGTCGGTCTTGGATTTATTTGTAGTTTTAGAGTTGTCTGTTTGTTTAGCTGTCTTTTGTCTTTTTGAAGTTGTGTCTTTCTCAGGTGAGGCTAGTACTGAGAATTTGGTCTTAGTTGTTGTTGTTTCCATATTATTTTCTTCTTTTGACATTTTGCTGTATAGTGTTTTACCAATCTTGCAGTCAGATGCAGGGCCTTAGTAGCACATGGCTTAAGCTGTTATTCAGAAATCTTAGTTAATCCTGCTGTTTCTGAGCTGAATATGTCACTTTTTCTTCCTATTTTGTTTGCTGGATGATATTAGCAGTAAACATCTGCAGTTATTTCTGTATTATTAATTCTGCATTGCCTTCTGGGTTTGTTTTAATCCAGAGTATATCAGAGACCTAGGTGATAGCAGTGCTCACAGAACAGTGGCCATTTTGAACCCCCTAGGTGGTAGGAACTTTTAATGTTGGCAGTATGACTGTTATAGGAACAGAGCTAGCTGATATGCTAGAAGGAAGGTTGATATATTGTGTGTGCAAGAGACCAGATGGAAGGGGGTAAGGCTAGGTGTATCAGAGGTGGGTCCAAATTGTTCTATCATGGTTTAGATGGGAGGAGAAATTGTGTAGGGATTATCCTAAAGGAAGAGTATGCTGAGTGTTTTTGGAGGTGAAAATAGTGTCAGTCAGAGTGATGTTTATGAAGCTGGAAATTGATGGTATAATGATGAATGTTGTTAGTGCATATGCTCCGCAAGTTGGGTGTGTGCTGGATGAGAAAGAAAAATCTTGGAGTGAGTTGGATGAAGTGGTGATGACTCTACTCAAGGGTGAAAGAGTGGTGATTGGAGCAGATTTCAATGGGCATGCTGGTGAAGGGAATGGAGGAGCTGAGGAAGTGATGGGTAGGTATGGTATTAAGCAAAGGAATGCAGAGGGTGAAACGGTAGTGGGTTTTGCAAAAAGAATGGACATGGCTGTGGTGAATACATATTTTAACAAGAGGGGGGAGCATAGGGTGAAATACAAGAGTGGAGGACAATGCACACAGGTGGATTATATCCTTTGCAGGAGGGCAAGTTTGAAGGAGATTGGAGACTGTAAAGTGGTGACAGGGGAAGGTGTAGTTAGGCAGCATAGAATGTTGGTCTGTGGGATAACATTGGTGATCAAGATGAGGAGGAGGTGTGTGAGTCAGCACCAAGGATCAAATGGTGGAAACTTGAAAAGGGGGATTGTGAGGTTGAGTTCAGGGAAGAGTTAAGACAGCCACTGGTGACAGCGAAGAGATACCGAATGTCTGGGTAACTGCAGCAGAGCTAGTAAGGAAGATGGCTAGAAAGGTGTTTGGTGTGACATCTGGACAGAGGAAGGAGGACAAGGAGACCTGGTGGTGGAATGAGGAAGTGCAGGAGAGTATACAGAGAAAAAGGTTGTGAAGAAGAAGTGGGATTGTCAGAGAGATGAAGAAAGTTGACAGGTGTATAATGAGATGAGGTGCATGGCAAAGAAAGAGGTGGCAAAGGCTAAGGATGAAGTATATGAAGAGTTGTATGAAAGGTTGGACACTAAGGATAGAGAAAGGGACCTGTACTGATTGGCTAGACAGAGGGACCAAGCAAGGAAAGTTGTGCAGCAGATAAGGGTGATAAAGGATAATGAGGGGAATGTACTCACAAGCAAGGAGAGTGTGTTGAGCAGATAGAAAAAGTACTTTAAGGGGCTGATGAGTGAAGAGAATGAAAGAGAGAGAAGATTGGATGATGTGGGTATGGTGAATCAGAAAGTGAAACGGATTAGCAAGGAGGAAGTAAGGATAGCTATGAAGAGGATAAAGAATGGAAAGGCTGCTGATCCAGGTGACATACCTGTGGAAGCATGGAGGTGTTTAGGAGAAATGGCAGTGTAGTTTTTAACCAGATTGTTTACTGACATCTTGGAAAGTGAGAGGATGCATGAGGAGTGGAGAAAAAGTGTTTGGCTACCAATGTTAAGAATAAGGGTGATGTGCAGAGCTGTAGTAACTACAGAGGGATAACATTGATCAGTCACAGCATGAAGTTATGGGAAAGAGTAGTGGAAGCTAGGTTAAGAAGGGAGGTGATAGTTAATGATCAGCAGTATGGTTTCATGTCAGGAAAGAGCACTACAGATGTGATTTCTGCTCTGAGAGTGTTGACAAAGAAGTATAGAGAAGGTCAGAAGGAGTTGCATTGTGTCTGTGGACTTAGAGAAAGCATATGACAGGGTGCCTAGAGAGGAGTTGTGGTATTGTATGAGGAAGTCAGGAGTAGAAGAGAAATATGTAAGAGTGGCACAGGATATGTACAAGGGTAGTGTGACAGTGGTGTGGCCTGTAGTGGAAGTGATGAATACATTTAAGGTGGAGGTGGGATTACATCAGGGATCAGCTTTGAGGCCTTTCATATCTGCAGTGGTGATGGACAGGTTGACAGACAAGATCAGACAGGAGTCCCCGTTGACTATGATGTTTGCAGATGACATTGTGATCTGTAGTGAGAGTAGGGAACAAGTTGAGGAGACCATGGAGAGGTGGAGATATGCTCTAGAGAGGAGAGGAATGAAGGTCAGCAGGACTAAGACAGAATATATCTGTGTGAATGAGAGGGATGATAGAGGAATGGTGAGGATGCAGGGAGTAGAGTTTGCAAAGGTGGATGAGTTTAAATGCCTGGGATCAACAGTTTAGAGTTATGACGTGTGTGGAGGAGAGGTGAAGAAGACAGTACATGCAGAATGGAAAGGGTGGAGAAGAATGTCAGGAGTGATTTGTGACAGACAAGTAACATTAAGAGTAAAAGGGAAGGTCTACAAGAGGGTGGTGAGACCAGCTATGCTATATGGGTTGGAGACAGTGGCATTGACAAAAAGGCATGAGTCAGAGCTGGACATGACAGAGTTAAAGATGTCAAGATTTGCACTGGGTGTGACGACGGTGGACATGATTAGGAATATGGATATTAGATGGTCAGCCCAGGTTGGACGGTATGGAGACAAAGCCAGAGAGGTGAAATTCCATTGTTTTAGACATGTGCTGAGGAGAGATGTTGAGTATATTGAGAAAAGGATGTTAAGGATGAAGATGTCAGGTAAAGAAAAAGAGGAAGGCCTAAGATAAGGTTTCTGGATGTGGTGAGATCGGACATGCAGGTGGTTGGTGTAACAGAGCAAGATGCAAAGGACAAGTGGAAATGGAGACAGATGATCTAGTATGGCAACCCCTAATGGGTGCAGGCAAAAGAAAAAGAAGGAGATGTTGTAATGTCAGTCTTCACAGATTTTCCAATGATTTGCCAGACATAACACAACTGTATGAGTAAATGACTACAAATATGAGGCACACAAATAGTCAGTGTGCATAACACTGGACAATTGAATGGAATGATCTCAGTATATCACATGCAGATCAACACACACGTCTGCAACAGTAGTTTATTATGCAAAAACCCTGTATAGGTCACTCACATTTCTGAGACAAACATGTATATCATAGTTGTATTCACAAGTAGCATATGGATATCTACAACATCTCAATAGCTGGCCTAGCAGTGTCACAGTCAGTATTGTTTAACACACTCCAGTTGTAGTCATATGTGAGACATCCTTTCCTGGGGTGACTCAGGGGCCTGAGCTTTGAGTTATGTAACTGCAGACAGACTCAGATGCTATTACTATAGGTTCTGATTAGCAATATATCAGTACAACAAGTGTTGTTGAGACATATTTGCTGAACTTCTTATTTCCCATTATTACATACCCCCTACTGCATTCCATTACATGCTTACTTGTTTCACATACCTTTTTTTTCTAAGTATAGTTGGTTTGATTCTGATTTCTGTTGGTTTGTTTGTTGGGTTGTTTGTTTGTCTGCTGTCTGTCTGTCTCTGTCCAAGATGTAGTTTATACATCTGTTTTGCATAGGCAGCAGCTTGCCTTTTGTAGGTAATGCTCATGAGCAGCTGATGACCTATGCACCAGTTGGTGTCCTCCACTTGCTAACTGCATGCAGAACAGCTGCATTGTTATTCCTATAGCCAATGGCATGAAAACACACTCCTATAATTGACTACTTCATATGAGCATTGACCCTTTTCCTTGTCTGTGAGGGGGACTTCATGGAGGTGTGTGAACAACAGCATCACAGAGGGGGGCTGGAAATACATCTTACAACGAAAACTGGGGATACAGTCTGACAAATTGGGGGAGAATGCTCCAGACATAGGGACATAATGTAAGTATTGCTGTTATACAATGTGATAATGCTAGTCTAACAGGGTTTGTGTGGGCATGGATATTCTGTGTGATTTTAAGTCTGACAGTGTTATTTGGTTGACATAACTCTCAACTATAGGGCTAGTCACAGAATGGCCAGAGTTTGCACTCTTATGTTTGGTGTGTTCCTCAGAAATTTTTGTCTTTGGAAAAATCAGTAGCATACTCTGGGGATTGCAGTCAGTAAATGGTAACATCCATTTGTGTTTCTGACTTCATATCCCTCAGAAAAGATATGTCACAAAAAACCCTGTTACACCAGCAACTTCCTCAGTTTACAGCAGTAATATTTCAAATATGTCCCTGTTTTTGGGCTTCTGTCCCCCAAATATGCCAGGCTTTTGTCCAGATGTCATGCAGTAAGAGGTTGATAGGTATGGTATATCATTATTTAGTGCCTTCATTCCTTATATCATCCCAGTGATGCATCAGAATGCTAGACATGTTATGTGGAAGAGGCCTTATATAGGAGTAGAAAGCCTAGACATTCTGTGGGACTATGTAGAGTTGAGAGGTCTGTATATTTCTGGCAATTGTTGACAGACTGTCAGGATTGTGCAGCAGTGTAATGTGTAAATGTTGTTTGGCCTGTGTTGGAAGGGGGTAGATGTAAGAGCTATGGCTCCTTTTCTATCTGACTGTGCATGCTGCTCCCATTTCTGGTGTTCTATTGGCTGTATATGTTTGTAGGGACAGACTGAGACATGTCCCGTACCACGTTCAGGACTCATACTACACTGTCAGTTGAGCCAGTATATGTAGAGGTAGTGTAAGAGTGGCACACATGATGTTTTTATTCACACAATCCTTATACTCTACTGTTCATTTGGCTTACCAGTATGTCACTGTGACTGTGGTGAAACTGGTAGTGGGTATGCACTTTTATACTGGTGTCTGTTTTTCAGTGCTGTTACATCCCTGTGGTGCCTGATATATTTGCAAATACATGTGTAATTCTCCATAGCGGATTTCTGTTAGTGTTGTGTCAGTCTGACTGTAGTTTGGACGGTGCTTGGTAACATGCTTAGCAGCTCAGTGTAGTTTCCCTAATGTGATGTTATATCCAGATATTTTAGGATGTAGTTTTGTCTGGCTTCCATAAGTGTTGTGTATTTCTGACACATCAGTGGGATGATCTGAGGATTTAAGTCACTAACTAGTGAGAAGTAATTGAGTATTGGACGTGTGCTATTTCAGTCAATATATGTTGGAACAGATAGGAGGCTGTTACTGCAGTAACTGTGTCAGCTTATCTGCTTCAGTATTTTAGATACGTCCCTATTTTCTTGGCTTTCTCCACCCATTTTGTCAGGCTTGGTCCAGATTCGTTGCACTAAGGAGTTCTCAGCATACCTCTCAACTGGCTGGATTGTTTCAGAATGTCCAGGTTTATTGCTCATATTTATGTTTTTTTCCACAGATTCATTAATTATATTTCTCTGGTAAATCACTGTGATGATCTGAGGATTTCTGTCAGTAAATGATGACATACATTTCAGTTTCAGACCTTACATCCTTCAGAACACGTATGCTGCAACAAACCCTGTTACTTTAGCAACTTCCTACATTTATAAGAGCAATATATAAAATAGGTCCCTAGTTTTGGCTCATTGTCCCCTCATTTTGACAGCCTTTGGCCAGATTTCTTGCACTAAGAGGTTGAGAGGTATGGTTCTGAGGTATGACTCCACTACATGTTATGAACATACACACACACACACACACACACACACACACACATATATATATATGTGTGTGTGTGTGTGTGTGTGTGTGTGTGTGTGTGTGTGCGCATATATTTTATATGTATATATTTTACAGGTATATCTCTCTACATATTATGTATAAATGTTTCCATATATATGGATCTCCATACATTTATACATGTGTATATGCATATATACAAAACCTAATGATTCAACAGAATCTTTTCCCTACTGTTGAATGACTCAGCTGCATGATATGTTTATAAAATCATCATAAATCCCTGCAGCTCAAATGGTGCAGTGGTAGACTGCTCTGAATATGGTGTATAGGGCCCTGGGTTCAAGTGTTGACAGTGCTGATTATTTTTTTGCTAGGCAGAACAGTGACTGTTGGAGATAGAGTGATTAAAGCAGTTTTAAGTGGCTTTAAGTGGGTTTGCATGACACTAAGTGATGCCAACACACGGTTAACCAAAGAGATGCTTAATCTGTGTTGGCTTCACTTAGCATTGTGCAAACTCGCTTACTCCCGCTTACTGCCGCTTAGTCCCACACTAATTCCTTTAAAAGAAAAGAAAAAGGGGTGATAAGAAAGTGGTGAGAAAGGGGCACGCAGAGAAAAAAAATATGAAAGATAGCTAGGGATGTACAGGATGGGTGTAGGGAAGGTCCATAGCTGTCCATTTCTTATATTGCAACAGCTGTGCATTTGTACAGAGTTTGGAGGGGAATCTGGACACTCAAACCCCTGAGTGAGGGGTGAGGTCAACAGAAATGTGTTGTCAAGCCAATTGGACCAGATTACGTGTCCAGTGGACACATGTGAAATGGACAACTATGTATGTTGGGATATATTTTTTTGGTACAGATGCCCTTTGCTTTTTTTTTTAAGGTGAGAGTGGGATGTTGGGGAATGATTGTAGTTATGTCTAGGGAAGTAGTTTGTGTAGGGAGACAGACAAGACAGACAAGACAGCAGACAGGAGTGGTATATGATACATGAGGGGGTAAACACATTTGACAGGGAGGGTGGTTGAGAATCTGAAGCCCATGGGCCCCCATATTGTTACAGTAGGACTGAGATCCCACCCCATGGGTAGTCACCACTGCACCTTCACAGCCCAAAGGTGGCTGTGCTGGGGGCTGGATAGGAGGGGCAGCCTGCTGCCCTCAAGGTGCACCAGGTGGGCCTCAATCTGGTGCAGCTGCTCTATGAACTCAGATATAAGGGTGCTGTGCACCAAACCCTGCACATGATTGTGGGTGGCAGGCTCCTGTCCGTGCCCACTCCCGGGGTGGACAGGCCCCATCCCCTGATCCCCTGAGGTGGTTCCACCTGAAGGTGTTGCAGGAGCAGTGGACAAGGGAGATCTGTGTTGGGTGCCAGACATGCTGGGACCCAGTGCCATGGCCAGATGAGGCGGGACAGGCAGATCCACTGGGATCTGTCTTCCCAAATGCGCTATGGTGTTGAGGTTTTACAAAATATATTGGTTAGTCATGAAAAAACACATTTCAAGATTAGTTATAATAGCATGCATGAGTGTTCCAATTAACCCCATATAACAGATTTGAAACAGTTGCATAGCAAACAGAACACATGCATAAATGGAACAACACTATGATTGTCACACCACACCAGTAACATTGACAGCAACAGGCCACCAACAATGGTATTTGAACAAGGTATGTTAACATGCAAGCAATGAAACATATTAGCAATAATATAACACAAGTCCCAACATTAGGGTTGGAACACAACATATACATAGTATATGATTAATAATTATTGATGCAGAAGAGGGCTGGGGGGAGAGACAAAAAGTCCATTAACAACTGTTTATGCTTCTATTTTCCACAACAGTACTGCTCAATACTCTATGAGTCTGCCCTCACCTTACATCTACCTATGGCCCATAGCTTCTGTAGTACAAACATACCTATTAAACTGTCAGCCTAGAATGGTATGAGGCAAACTGTGATGAGTCTGGGTACATGACTAAGGGGAATCGTACATGTCAGGGTTACATATCTGGCACAGGAGGGGTACCCTGAGCTGGTGTTATTGTGAGTGTGCTACTGGCGTATGTCAATTGGTTTCCTATCTGTGTCCAAGATTATTTGCAGCAGTGACCACTAGCTGTGACAGTATGACAATTGAGGTACATGTAACAGGAACATACCTCTCAACTTCTTAGAGCATGACATCTGGGCAAAGCCATACATAAGAGTGGGACAAAGGCCCATAAATATTGACAATTTTTAGATATTGCTCTTACAAACTTAGAAATTTGGTAAAATAACAGGTTTTGTATTTGCATGGCTTTTCTGAAGGATATGACGTCTGACACTTATATGTCTATCTTTATTGTCTAACTTCAGTCTATAATGATTTGCCACTGATTTGCCATGGTACTACTACTTTATGTAAAATGGGCCAAAAATCTGAGCCAAATATCTGGACATTCAGTGAATATCTGTACAGTTGACAGGTATGATCTGGGAAGAGTGCACATTGTATGTACCTACCCTGCTGTCATTTGCAGGCATATGGTGGGACAATTAAACAGTTGTACACAGTTTATTAGTATACCCTTCATACAGCTACTGGCAACATTTCCTTACCTGTAAAACCTGTGGGGAAAATATCTGTTAACACCACCTGACTGTTTTTACATTTATTCCTGATTCCTTGTGTGTAGATTTGCACACATCTTAGTACCACTCCCTAGATTTGAACTGTGTTTGGGTGTGCAAAATTAACAACTAAGCTATATATCATCACACTGAGCTACTTGGGAACTGCTGTTTCTTATTTCGCTGGTTTCTGTCTAATAGTCTCTTGGTTAGACAGTCTGAGCTTGTAATCATGTGATGCATGCATGACAGATAGTTATTGTACTGTGTATTACTCCTTTGGATTACTACAATCTGGAAAGGAAAAGTTAACAGAAGGCAATGCTGCATGGAACACACTTTGATACTGTACATATTAATATTCAGGGTTCAGAGCTTAGTGCAGTATATATTTCACATTTAATTTATATCTCGCTTTACAGCTACACCATCTTTCAAGTTTCTCTTATCAGCTTGTTCACAGATGAACCTCAGTTAATGTAGGCTGTCACAGCCATATTTGCTGTGAAGAACCTGTATACATTCTATATATGTCTACAGCAACATGCCATAATAAACACAGCAGTTTTTGCAAGGGTCTTTATTGTACAGTGATATTAGTCAGTCAAACATTTTTATTTATTCAGTTCACACAGTAACAGTATACCTACTAGCAGCAAGCAATGTCCTCCTTCTTAGCCATTTGAACAATATACTGCAAAATTGATTTGTACTCACCAGCCTGTAAGTGCAGCCTCAGCAGTCTGTCACCATGGGCTTCAATGTTAATACCCCTCTCTTCTGCAGCTGTAGGGGAAAAAACACACATTATGCATATCTGTCTATCACATTCTCAGGCTAGTATTTGCTACAAACTACTTGATAGGGATACTTGCACACTACCGGATCATTCTGGTCCCATCCATCTTGGATCCACTGGTCCAAGAGCACCCACTTTCTATGCTTTAGGTCGGCATAGTGGTGCTGTACCTGCTCACCAGTACACGGGATGCCAGCAGCACTGGTGAGGTCACATGCAAGATGGTCCCAGGCATCTGCTTTGTATTGGGAGCCCTGGTACTGGCCTTGCAGCAGTCTCTCCTCATGTTTTTTTTTTTGCTAGGAGTCTAGCCATGACCCTGGACTCCTGCATGCTCCAGCTTTGCACCCAAAAGCGCACTCACACTCCTATGCTTGCCATTGTATCTGCACAGATGAACTATAACAGATTATGGCTGTATTCCTGCCTGCACCATTCAAATAGCGCCCTTTGCTGTCATTGGACCATTTTGAAAAGGTTAGGCTCTGCTAAGCAGTATGCATATCTGCTTTGCTGAGCTACCTGCTGCTTACTATTCATGTCTTAGCAATGATTACACCTGCTAAGCATCGCTGAGCACTGCTAACCATTGCTTACTTTTATTTTTTTAAATATATCAGAATACTAACTTCATTTATTAAGAGTATATGATTTACTTTACATGACATCCCTCTATCTGCTTTCCTTACATTGGCAAGGGGTGTGATGGTACTGTATGGGACACGTGTATACATGGGGGGTTTCACATGTTATATGCATTCTCACTTACATTTTACACTAGCTACACTAGCCTGTGTGGCAAAAAAAATGTTACTATATAATTTAAGTTTACAAAAATAATTTTAACACCGCTTTCCAATATGAAAATAACTTATCTGTCTTGGTACTTGAACCATGAACATCTACACTATCACAGCCTGGGAATTTATGCTGTATATTATGTATTGATTTCTTATGGGACGTTTAAGCTATGGTAAGAGGAGGGCCATAATGTGTGCACCCTCTTAGCTATGCTTAAACATTCCTTAGCCTAGAAAAAAATATGTAATATTATTATTATAGTATTATGTTATATAGTGAGTATTGTGGAGTTCTGACAAGTCATTGAGGACTGGAATTAGGAAATAATGGCATACATTTAGCTTTCAGGTTTCTATACTTCAGAAATTCATGCTAAAGCATGACATGTTTTCTATCAGCTTTCTAAGTTTGTGAGGGCACTATGTCAGATGTGTCCCTTTTCAGGGCCTTATCCACCATTATTTGTGCCTTTGTATACATTTTATACTTTAACAGATTGTGAGGTGTCATACAGCACTTTTACAATGCAAGGGGTGTGCCACAGAATCTGTCACACACCCCTGCATTGCTTTCCTGCTGCCATATGTATTTCAGTGTCAGCGGACACTGAAATTATCATTTATTTCATTTCAGTGTCCGCGGACACTGAAGTACTGGCATAATATTAGAGAAATTCTCTAATATTATGCCAAATTGTGATTAGAAAGTGCTGCACAGGACTTTCTGAGTGAAGGGAGTGTGTTCAATGTCCGTGTATTACTTGAACATGCCCTCTGCACTCATTTTATGGTTTGTGTCTGTGTAGCTTAAACAGCAGTTTTCTTTCATGAATATGCAGGGTGTGCTGCCATGGCTACATGGACATGAACCACTCTGTGCAGGAAACGCACTATTCCCGCATGGAGTTTATTGAACCCAGGGGAATAACTATGACATTTGTAATATTTTATAAACAACTTACAATATTTCAGAGACTACTCAAGTTACACACATATTGTCAGCAGCATTTTATTCATCTAGATGAGAGCTTTTGTATGACATCTACGGCCATTTTGGGTCATTTCCTGTTTTTTCCAGCCCCCTGCTATAAAGCACTCTTTAGCGCGGAGTTGCCACAGGAGCACACAAGAGCAGCGGCGGTTAATCAAGGTTAAACTATTCGGGCTACCTAAAGTCCACTCTTCAAATTTTCCCTTAAAACAGCCTTCCCTGAACTGTACTACTGATCTAACCAGCGTATTCTATATCTAAAAAGCTCAGCTCTACTTGATTCCTAAGTAGAATATTCTCTATCTGTAAAGCCTAGCACTTGCTCCTAAAGTACTTTTTTACTTGATATAGCACTTTTATTATACATAGTACCCCACCAGTCAAAAACCCCATTCGATCACCCACATCCCCCGGAGTCTTTTTAAAGTCCTTGTCTATCCCTTCTAGCATGTCGAGGGATCAGTTGCTAGTGTCCTCTCCTGCTCAGCTGGTGAATTTGGGAATATTGAGGCAATGTTACAATTGTCTCATGTACACGGACAACCCTCTCCTTCTCCCACAAAACACAAATACATGCGAGAGATGCAACTATATAGCCAAACTGGAGGCTGAGCTCTCTCAACATAGGACTGGTAAGACCAGACAGGAGGAGAAGGTAACCACATACACCACAAACCCAGTCTCACATAGTACTATCAAAACTTCAAATCATACACATAAATACACAAAGACATATTCGGAGGCTCTGATCAAAAATCTACCAAAACAGCAGAGGCCACCAAAGCAGACACCCAAACAACTGCCACCTCAGGACGCAACACATGCAACACCTAGACCACATAGTCAGTGTGCCAAACAGTCACAGCCCTTAAGGCCAAACACAATGCCAGACACACTCGTCATTGGTGACTCCATAGTCAGGCACACTGACGTCCCGCTCACCAGATTGAACAAGGAAAAGGTCACAGTAAGCTGCCTGTCGGGCGCTATAATCCGCCACATAACCCAAGCACTCAGGTCTCTCAACAGCAGGTACAAGTACGACTCTGTCATTGTCCACGCTGGTGTGAATGACCTGAGACGTACCTCCTTGGACTACATGAAAAGAGACATAGAGGAGCTCTCTGATTATGTAGCCCAGGCAGGTATGACCCTGACCTTGAGCAGTATCCTACCTTCATCAAGAATGATGCCACAATACAGAGACAAGATGATCAGCTTTAATAATTGGCTTAAACTATGGTGTCATTCAAAGGGGATCCAATATCTGTCTGCCTGGGACGACATGCTGGACAAGCCACGCTGCTTCGCAAGGGACGGCTTGCACCTGTCACCCCTGGGCTTCCGGATATTGGCAAAGGCTCTTGCCACCCCCATAGTGCCTTTTTTAGGCAAGGCTCAAATTCTAAACCTACCACCCTAGAACACAAAAAGGAAAAACTAAGGGTAATGCTGCTCAATGCCAGAAGTCTCAACCTCAAGATGCACGCACTCGAGGCCCTTCTCAGTATGGAGAACATCGATGTCTGTGCTGTGACTGAAACCTGGTTCAAGGCTCCTGAGAGCACCCCGGCACTATCAGGCTTTACCTCTTATCATGTGTTCCGGCCCCAAAATCCGGACAACACCAAGAAAGGAGGGGGGGGTGTCTATATTCATCAAGAACACCCACACCTCAAGGTTGGTGGCAACGCACGATGCATCGGAGACCATCCAGGTGCAACTAACCATAGGCAAGACTGCTCTGCAATTTGTAGCATGGTACAGGCCACCCTTTCAATCTCAGGAACCTCATATAGCTTTCCTGAAAACACTGGAGGGGATAAATGTATCTCCAAACACTATCATACTAGGTGATTTCAACTACCCGAATATAGACTGGGATCACTACTCTAGCCCCAACAATCTAGCCCAAAGGTTTTTAGAGTTCATAAACTCAAATGCCATGGAACAACTAGTCACCATTCCCACAAGAGGAGATAACATACTAGATCTCATCATCACGAACATGGGGTCACAATGTTCAAAACCGGAGGTATACCCTTCACTGGTGAGATCAGACCATAAACTAATCTCACTGGAAGTCCACATACCGCCCCCACCTGAGATAAAAAAGACCACAGTGAAGAACTTCTCAAAAGCCGACTTCACACTTCTAAAGGCTAGTGTGGTCTCTTTTATGGCCCCGAGACTGGAAACCATTACTCAAGCCGCTGAATCACTTACAAATGCCTTCTACCAGCACCTACAGGACTGCATGGATCAGGCAATCCCAAACAAAACAAAGACCCTTTGTACCAAAGGCAAGCATCCAGTTTGGTGGACCCCAGCCATAAACAAGCTCTACAACAAAAGGAGGAAGCTACTACAAGATAGAGCAAAATCCTTAAAAGGGAAAACACCCTTGATCATTATAAGTAAAAAATTAAGATCTCTCATAAAATCATCCAAGGCAAATTTTGAGAGAAAAGTCACCAAGGACTCAAAGGACAATCATGAGGCCTTCTTTAGCTATGTTAGAAACCTGGGAGGAAACTCCCAGATATGCTCAGAATTAGTTCAAAATGATGTAAAAATTACTGATCCTACGGACATTGCCAACATACTGGCTGACAAGTTCAGTGCAAACTCCCCCCCCTCCCCCCCAAAAGGTGAGATATCTATACCAGAGAATTATAGCCCCCCCCCCCAAACATCTCAAACGCTCAGGTGAGAACTGCTCTCTCAAAGGCAAAAAACACAGCATCCATGGGACCAGATGGTGTCCCCGGATGTGTGCTCCACGAACTCAATGAGGAATTAAACCCGCAGTTAGGGCAGCTGTTTAATCTTAGCCTCACCTCAGGATACGTGCATAAGGAGTGGCGTACGGCAACTGTGGTCCCACTTCACAAGGGAGGTGCCTGCACCGACCCGGGAAATTACCATCCCATCAGCTTGACAAGCTTGATCTGCAAAGCTATGGAGAGGATCATAATGGAACTCATAAATAAAGACATAGGAGACTTGCAGACTTTGGATCTGACCCAGTTTGGCTTTGTCAAGGGCAGATCATGCCTATTAAACCTGGTGGACTTTTTCGAAACAGTCACCAAGGCCATTGATGAGGGAAAGGCAGTCCACACAGCCTACCTTGTCCTGGCAAAGGCTTTCGACACAATACCCCACTCAGGTATAATTGAAAAACTCATCAGCTTAAATGTAAACCCATACGTCACAAGATGGGTTGCAAATTGGCTAAGTGACAGAACCCACAGGGTCAGAGTCGCTGGCGCCATGTCAGACTCAAAGCCTGTCACAAGTGGTGTCCCACAGGGCTCAGTCCTGGGCCCTCTCCTGTTCGGCATCTACTTTTCAGAAGTACAAGCAAACACAGGAGGATTATGGCTGACAAAATTTGCAGATGACTGCAAACTGGGCGCCATAGTTGAGAACACATCTGACACAGATATCCTTCAGAAGGGTCTTATAGAAACGGAAAACTGGTGCCAGAACCATGGCTTAAAGTTAAACGCCAAAAAATGCATAGTCATACCCTTCGGGAAAAACAAGGTTACCCATAGCTACCATATAGGTGGCAACCCACTAAGCACAGAAGAGGTTATCAGGGATCTGGGTACCCAGGTCGACAGTAACATTTCATTTGATACTCACGTTGCCAAAGTAGTTAGGAAGACCTTCTACATTGCCCACCTGATCATGAAGGGATTCGCATCTAGATCAAGGGAAGTCATCGTCCCCCTGTACTCATCACTCATCAGGCCAATGATTGAGTACAATGCCCCATTCGGAATGTACCTGACACGACACCTGCAGCAACTGGAAAGGCCCCAAAAGTTCCTCACCAAAAGGATAAAGGGTCTCAAAAATATGTCCTATGCTGCCCGACTGAAGGAACTTCAGCTCTACTCAGTCGCTTACCGTCTGCTCAGAGGTGACCTGTGCCTGACATACAAGGCCATGTCCAACCCAGAATTGATGAACATGCTTCACCTCAAAAAATCTAGATCCCTCAGAACTACAAGGGCGGGAGACTTAAACCTCGACACGGTTATTAATAGGACCTGCTGGAGGGACAGATTCATCACCCAGAGACTCCCTATACTGTGGAACAAAATCCTGGTACATGTGAGGCAGAGCACCTCGCTGGCTTTATTCAAGAGAAATCTTGACCAATGGATGGGAGATCGCAGATATACCCCAGGGATTATATCAGTGTCACTGATTGACAGAGGCACAGCAAAATAATGGGCATAGTATCCTCCAAACTATAGGGGTGGCGAAAGCCACAAAACTCTGGCTAGGCTTATAAATGCCCTTGGGCAGATAGCCTAGTATGAACCTATGAACCTATGAACCTATGAACTAAGGAATCATGCATGTGTTACTTAATTGTTGAGATATTTAGAAAAATGTGAACGTTATATCTATATAAATTAATATCATAAAAAAAGTTAATATTTCTTTACCTTTACTAGACAGAAGTCAAAAATTAATACAGTTGAGTTTGGCATTGTGTAAGCTTTAAGATGGAATATTTTAAAACCATGTACATAGCATAGTTTTGGAATTATTGATGCAAATATGAACAAGCAATATTTGCTGCCTAGAGGCATCAGTAGGAGGTAACTGCAGATGCACCTGGAGGCGTCCCTCAGATGTAATATGGCAAATATGTTAGACAATGGTATCACTAATATAGTACTAGGCAACATGTTTGTTGTGTCCTTGAGCAAATTAGGGGGTAAATATACCATTATGTCAACCATTTTGACAAATGTCAGGCCATGTGTTACATTATGGTAGTCATTTGGAACATGTGCAATGGCAGTCCTTGTTACTAGCAGGACCTTCATATGTGTATGTTAGTTGTGCAGCTGTGCTAATGTGTAATATCATTATGAAATGATTGTGTGTTGCACTCTGATATTAGTGGGCCTCATTTGCATTACTGAAGTTAAAATCTTCTATGAATGACTATTGATGCATGACCTGACACTATGCACTTATAGGGTGCTATAGGGATATGTCAAGTGTGTTACTATCTGCAGGCATGTGACTTCCATCAGTGAAAAGCAGACATTTAATTTGAAATACATTGTGTAGATAAAGAGTGCATGAGTTAGTCATTCATTGATGGCTTGACAATAATGTAAATTAAATGCTACACACCACTGGATTTGAACCCAGTAGTGTGGCAAAACTTACTGTTTGCAAAGCAGTTAACAGACTGAACTACTGAGCCACTGTTACAGCATGCATATTTGTGAAGGTATAAGTGCAAACAGATTAAAAACCAAACAAACTAGTTAAAACAGCAAAAAAAAACAACTTCTAACAGTCTTTACTAAAACCAGTAATCTAATTTAGTGAATTAGAATCAATTACAAAATTGTATTAAATATATTAAATGTACACACATCACAATCACAAGTTAATACATTGCACCGTGTCTCTGTCTGTCCAAGTTCCTTGGTTTTATCAAACAATTAATGGAACACGTAGCATTAAGACTGAGATAATTATTGGTATTTAAATATAACTGCCAAAATAATTCAAGTTTGTCTAATTTTAGACTAGAAGGCCCACCTCTTACATCAAAGGCCACTTGATCGGTCACCCTAAACTTAAAATAGTGATACGTGTTGTTGATAATATGTCTAGCTAAGGCGTTTTCTGATTTTTTTCTTTGTGATGCTGTATAAATGTTCGTAAACTCTTTCTCTCAATTTACATTTGGTTTTACCAATATAGTAACTTATACAGCCTTGGCACTTAGCTAGATAAACAACCTTCTTAGAATTACGATTGAATTTTTACATAATGTTGAATCTCATGTTATTAATAAAAAAGCTTCTTCCTATTTCCATATGTTTACAATAAGGACATGCCTCACTCTTAAAAATACCCGTATTTTTAACCAATGGTCCACATATATGTTCCAACATATTTTTAAAGTTAAGTCCCCTTTTAAAAATGAACCTAGGGTGTTCATCTATTTAATTCCTAATACTTGAATCCTCAACTAATAACGTCTAATTTTTACCAATAATACATCTTAGATGAATTGCATCTACTACGAATGGTGTAATGAAACTAACACTAAAGTTAGTCTCTGTAACATTTTCATCCCTAATATTATTAATGACAATGTTGTTCAAAAACATTACCTAAATGGGTCTATATTGTCCAATATTCCTTTTGTGGGTGACTTCTTCAATAAGTATATCTAGTAAGGCCCCTGGGTATCCTCGTCTACTGAACATACTCTTTAGATTATTGACTTCTAAAATAAAGTCATCCTCTAGGGAAATCATCCTGGCAGCTCTAATCAGTTGGCCTTTGACAACTGACCGTTTCTGATGGAACAGGTGTGAGCTTGAATAATGGAGGAATGCATTAGAATATGTGTTTTTCCTGTATATTCTAACTATCATGACGATGCTGAACAGCCCTACATTTTATGAAAAGAGAGACACCGACCACATCACAACAGCCTACCTCGAGGTCAAGAACACACTGAAGGAACTTTGGGCAGAGGGGCTCCTCAGCGACGACCTACTTGATTTCCTAACCGTCACACACCCAAAATTACCTCAGTTCTTCGGGATACCGAAACCCCACAAAAACCTCGACGACCCGCCATACAGACCAGTGATTGCCAGTGGAGGAGCAATTACAGAACCCCTAGCAATATACATGGATTTCACACTCAAACCACTGGCAGAAAAGAATCCCTCGTATATTCAGGACTCTATGGACCTTCTCAACAGAATCAAGGACATTCACCTCACAGAAGAAGCCATTTTAGTCACCATCGATGTGGAGGCCCTTTACACAGTGCTTCCACATGATTACTGCATCAGGGCGATGGTAGAGGCCTACAACAAAGACAATGCAACAGTTATTGGAGAAACAGACAAATTTGGAAAAATCCTCTCACTTATTCTCAACAACAACTACTTCCGCTTCAATGGTCAAACCTACCAACAAACCACAGGAATTGCAATGGGAGCAGCCATGGCCCCAAGCCTAGCTAACACGGCTTTAAGAAAATGGGAAGAAGACCACGTATACAACTCGGAGTTCTACAAGGACATGGGGTGCTACTTCCGTTTCATTGACATCTTTTTAGTTTGGAATGGGACCCCCCAAAAACTACAGGACTTCCTAGACCACATCAACAGCAGCCACAGCTTCCTCAGGTTCACCACCAAAACCAGCCCAATACAAGTCGAATTCCTGGACCTGCTCCTTTCCAAGAACAACAGCAGCAACGACTTCAACCACAACTTGTACAGGAAACCTACAAGAGTAAACTTTTTACTCCACAGCAGCAGCATGCACCCATACAAGCTCAAAAGAAACATGATAAAATCACAAGGACTCAGAATCTCCAGAATCACCAAAGACCTTAACGACTTTCTCCACAACATTAAAGACCTGGAAAATGATTTCCTGGCCAGAGGCTACACGGACAGGACTCTACACCAGATTCTGGACCCCATCACGAACAACAGAAAGGAAAAACCATTCATACTTCAACAGAGCCTAGGGACTAAAAACAGGTATGAAAACAAATATAGGCTCAACTTTATTTTACATTTCTCCATGGACTATAAGGACATACAAAAGATCATCCGTGAAAACTGGACCATCATCACTTCAAACAGATCTTTTGGACACATCTTCCCTGAAGCACCAGGGTTCACGATGAAAAGAGGACCCAACCTAAAAGACCACCTCGAGACCCCCCCCACCAAAACAACTCGACAGATACGGCACCTGTCCGTGTAGTGACTTATCCCCCTGCTTCTACTGTAAATACATGGCAGGCACGGACCGCTTCTACTGCCCCAACAACAAAAAAACAATAACCACAAGAGCATTCGGAAGATGCAACACAGAAGGTTTGGTCTACAGAGCAAACTGCTGCAAATTTCAAGCCTTCTACATGGGCAAGACCATCAATGCCCTCAAAACCAGGATTGCCAAACACCTATACGACATCAGGCACAAGATACTGACAAATAAACTAGCAACACACGCAACAAAAAAACCAGGACATGAAAGATTTAAGTTCCTGATACTCGAACAGCTGGAGAAGATCCCTTTCAATGGGGACTTCAGTTCAAGATTAGAGAAAAAAGAACTTATCTGGCAGATACAACTTGAAGCAAGGCACCCTCCAGGTCTCAACTACATGGAGACCATCACCCCAGTCCTGAACTTCAGGGCACTTAACCATGCTAACTACAACTAATCGGCTCCTAGTAAGATATGCTATATATTTTGCTCACTGTTTTCTCACTGGTATAAGGCATAATGTATTCATTTTTTGAACATTAATTGTTTATAAGCAGAACTAAAATTACAGTAAGTTAATGTATCAGCCTTCACAAAAGTTACAATTGTTAGCTCAACTTTTAATTATTTTTAATTTAAAAGGTAAAATTTCAATATCAAACTACAGTTAACTTTTTACTACCTAATGTACGCTCTCCCTGATGAAGGAGCAGCAGACAGGCTACCTTCCTATCTGCCTCGAAAGCGCTGGACATCTCAGAATCTTTCTCAGAACCAAGCTTGCTTCCATTGTTTTACAGATGGTAGTGGCAAGTCTAAATTTAGAACTATAGTCAGTAACCCCAGAGGTTTACAGTTCAATTTTAATTTTAAATTTAATTTTAAATTTAATTTTTTATTTTTATTTTTATTTTTTATTTTTTATTATTTTTTATTTTTTGGTTACATTTACATTTAAATTTAAGTTTTAGTACAGTTTTTTTCAAACATAGGTATAATCGTGACAAAGCAAAATGCTCCAATGCATTGCTAGAGGTTAGGAATGGCACATATGAACAAGTAGCTGGTTAATAAAAAGGAACTAAATAAGAGGAATGAGATGCTTCCAACCAGGTCCGTCTTCACCTTGTAGGCCTACTAAGGCCACACCCCCAACTAGTCACTTCTCATTGGACATCTCTCAACCATGCCCCCTCCACAGGAGCATAAAAGCAGCACAGCAACAGCTCTCAGGTCATTCTGACCAGCGCTTGGGGAGCGCACAAATAGTCCTTTTTAGGACTCACACATAGCAAAAGAACCGAAGATCTGTTCAACAAGAAGGACAACGGAGATCGACACCACAGCGGAACACCGAAGGACACAACAGCAGCAGCTCTTCCCAGAGCCCATTGTGTCCATACACAAAACAGCTCTTTTCAGAGCTCACGTGGATCTGCACCTTACACCAAACAGCTCTTCTCAGAGCTCACAGTACACCAAACAGCTCTTCTCAGAGCTCACAGAGATCTGCAAAAGCTCTGGTAAGAGCAACCAGAGACACATTGAAGAATAAAACAAAAAAGTTCTTATTAGAGCTACCACCAACACCCGAACGGGCATTCAAAACACAAATTGGCCCTTCTCAGAGCTCACAGAAATCTGTATCAGCTTTGGTAAGACCAGCCGGAGGCACAGACACAGCTTCGGTGAACCAAACAAAACAGTTCTTTTTAGAACTACCGCATCTGCCCGAAAGGGCATTCTAAACACAAAACAGCTCTTCTCAGAGCTCATAGAGATCTGTAACAGCTCTATATAGAGCTCCAGCTGCCCACAGGGCTAAAACAGCTCTTTTTAGAGCTAGCTCCACCACCAACTACACGTAGAAATCTGTTCACCGTTTAGGATCAAGAGTGAAAGGCTTTGTAAAATTGGTTATTCCTTCCCTCCGGGCAGGCATCACTCAGGATCGAAAACCCAAGAGGTCCACACCTATTTTTCTGGTTGTATATTCTAACTAGGTATAGACCATAGCCACATTCTTTTCTAAGTTCCACATCTAAATAAGAGACAGTATCTGTATGAAATGTATATGTAAACTTCAAAAATTCAGTAGAATTATTCAAATAAAACATAAGGTCAGTTGCCACATCCTTGTCCCCGTTCAGTATAATAAAAACATCATCCAAGTAACGAGTATAATAATAAATTTGTTCCAAACTGGTTGTTTCTAAAAAGGTATTCGTGTTCCCAGTAGGCCATAACTAAATTTGCAAAGCTGCCTCCACAAGGAGAGCCCATTGCTACCCCACTTTTCTGTAAGTAATAATTGCCCTCATAAATTATATAATTATTAGTAAGAATTATGTCCAATAATTCAACTACTATAGTTGTTTCTGATACAGATGCTCCCTTTTTCTTCAAGAGGAGAGAGATCCACTTGATGCCTAAGTTATGTGGAATAGATGTGTACAGATCTTTTACATCAATGGTCAAAAAATGATATTCTCCTTTAAATTCGAGATCGTTAATGTCCTGTAAAAAAGACCAAGAGTCTTTAAAGATATGATTTTCAGTTTCTAAGAACTTCTTTAAGATGTTATCGAGCACTTATGCACTAGCATATGTGATTGAATTTCTACCATCAACAATGGGTCTTAAAGGCAAATTATTCAGGTCCTTGTGAATCTTTGGAATACTGAAAATTACAGGTATTAAAGGTGCAGGTATAGATAAATAATTCAACAAATCATCAATTCTAGCTTCAATAAACAAATCATTAATGTATGACCTTATACACTGATATGCCTTATTTACTTCTTTAAGAGAAACCAATTCATTTGTGTCAGACATCAAAATTCTCCTCATTCTGTTGTCATAATCTGCAGAGTCCATGAAAACCTGGCCTCCTCCCTTATCTGGTTTCATCACTCTTATGGGGGATTTCTTAACAATTCCCATTGAGATTTATTCAGGTTGTTAACCCTAATAGTTTGTTCATTAGAAAGAGCTTGAAAGTCCATCTCACGTACTTTTTCATATATAAGCAAAGAGGGGTGTAGAGGTGGGTTAAAAAGTACTACGAACTCTATGTTCCCTACTGGTAGTTGACGATGCACCAAACATAACATTTAAATTAATTTTCCACACAAAAAGCTTTAAATCAGCTATTGTCCCTGCCAAATCTGCTTTGTGTTTAGGGACAAAGGTTAATCCTTTTGCCAAAATATCAACTAGTAACGAGTCAACAGGAAAAGAAGAATAATTAAAAATATTAAAATCGCCGTCAGGGTTTTTTACAATTATACAAGAAGCTTTGGTATCAATACATTCATTATTACAATCATTAATTGCTAATAAACAAGCACTTCACTGAATTGTTTGTTTTGAACACTTTCTGTTACCTCCGTTTCTTGTTCTGCTTTTGATACACCATTCTGCACTTTTGGTTTTGTTTGGAATAGTTCCTTTTGTTGTTTGTCTTGGCCCCTTGAAAATATGTATTGTTAAATTCTATTTCTAGTTTGCTCTCATCATCATATTGTGAATGTGTTTTGTTCCTTAATCATTCACTTCTCCTTACTGTGAGGTCATTAACATTAGACAGCCTGTTTGACAACTGTACGTTGGATATGGGAGGCAGACATACATGCATTTCATGCCCTGCATTGGATAGATTTTGTACGTTCACTTTATTCTCATTGGGGTTCCAATTTTGAGATGATGGTGGGTGAGCATAGGCTGAACTGTTCTGATAGTCAAGTCTATCCCATTCTAACTTTTTAATTTTTATTTGTTTGGACTTTTAAAGGTTCTGATCTATACTATTAAATATTATGTTATCATAGTGGTATCTTTCAAAGTCCAAGTGGGACTTAACTTTAATGTCTAAGTCAGGCACTTCCTTATCTAACACATCAGCCATAATTTGATAATGTTCCACCATCAATTCTAATAGCTCTAAACCTTGTTTATCAAATAGTTTAATTAGAGCTATGTGAAGCAAAGAATTGGCTTCTACACCTGTTGGACATTTCCACAATCTAAGTCCCTTAGGGACTATTTTTTTCTGTATGCACTCCTTAAAATATACAATTTCCAATTGCAATTTTTTATATTTAAGTAGCTTATAATCAAATGTCTTGAAACTGTGCAAAATACTATTTGCACAGGATGGTTGAACGAAACACATACCTCCATTGCAGTCATCCAAGCTCAATGATGTCAGTAGCCAGTCATTCAGTTTGGAACTCTAATAAGCGCTGGTGTGACAGCTGTATTCTGTGGATCCATAAGACTGCTGAAGGTGATGTTAAACCCTCCGTTAACACCTTCATAACTGGGTAAATGTTGGACCTGCTCAGCTAATCCATTAGTGTTGTTCCTGTTCCTCGAGGTATTCACTAGAGGGTGAAGGATATCATGAGTGCAGCCATTTGCCCTTGAATGGTTTAATGTCAGTGATGAAGTGGGTATATTGCCATTATTAATCACAGGGGCGTTATTTATGTTCTCAGCTAAATCATCCACATGCTTGACTAAACTCCAGTAAGGACTATCAAATTCCCAATTGCATTCTCATTGTTGATTTCTTCAGTGGTTATTCTTCCACAAAGCCAAACTGAAAACAGATTAAAAAACAAATGAACTAGATAAAACTACAAACAATGACAACTTGGAACAGCCTTTACTAAAACCAGTAATCTAATTTAATGAAGCGCTTTTCATCTGAGATTTCTCTCAAACTTCTTCAGATACAAAAAAATCAGGAACTGCACATAAATAGTCCCTCCTTCTAATCACATGATCACCCTCATTAACCTTACAAAGACAAAACCCACAAAATATATATGTATAATTATATGTGACATACGCTTATATATGTATGCAATCACATAACTTTACAGTAAAACTAAAAATAAATATATATACTTAAACTAGTGAATTGCAATAAATTACAAAATTGTATTAAATATATTAAGTGCACACATACAGTCTGTAATGTACCTCCATTACATCCATTATGTACCTGGCTTTAGAGGGATGTATTTCCTCACCAGAGTCCCAGTTGAACCTGTATTTTTCCCTTAATGTTTTAGCACATGTACTTGTACATGTTGCTGTTAAAAATGCCCATTTACCAACTATTTGAGACCTCAGTTACATCCATTTGTCTCTGCCTGGCTTTCTAGTGGTGTAGTCCTGTATCAGACTCCAAATTGCACTCCCAGTTTTTGCATTATTTTTTCAGCAAGTCTGTGTGATGTGGTGCGATGTACAGCTCTGCTTAAGCATGCTTAATTATGATAATTTGCAATTACTATGATTTGCTTAAACCACTTGTTTTAATTAACAGCTGTATGGTGTGGCAGGTTAATTCAGTGGTCTACAGGTGCAATGGTCTTGGATTTGAAATAGGGGAAGGGACATGTGTTGATTTTGTATGTGTTTATTATCATTTAAAACACATATATCAATATAGCTTCATTTAGCTGAGCTTAGCAGTGCTGCACGATGCACCACATTGTGCAGTGCTGAGCAAAAAAAATCTTTAAAGAAAAGGAAAAAGGGGAGATGGGACAGTGGTGAAATGGAGTACAAGTAGGGGGAAAAAACAATGTGAAAGGCTGGTTGATACGTACAGGGAGGGTGTAGGATAGAACCATAGCTATCCATTTCTTGTACTACAACAACAACTGTGTGCTTTGATAGAATTTGTAGATGAATTTGGACTGTCACCCCCAGAGAGAGGAGTGAGGACAACATAACTGCATTGTCAAGCCAATTGGACCAAATTACGTGTGTTTGGTGTTCATGTGTGCGAAATGGAAAGCTGTGTATTGGACAATATTTTTTTTGGGGGGGACAGGTGCCCATCTTTTTTAAGGTGAGTGTGGAATGTTGAGGAAGGGACATAGGTACATGTGGGGGAGCTAAGTTGGGAAGGTGAGGAAGCTTTTGCAGACATACAAGACAGGAGAAAGGGGTGGTATGTGACACAAAAGGGGGTGAACACATTGGATGGAGAGGGTGTTGTGGTATCCCAGTCTCTAGTATCTCCACAAGGTAACAGTGTGACTCAAGTACCTACCCATGGGAATGTTGATCCTTCACTGGCCATGGAGTGGCAGTGGAGGAAGCTGGGCTCCAGGGTGAGTGTGCCCCACCAGGGTGGTGGCATGCTCTACATCTGGTGCAGGCAGCATCCAAAACCATGGAAAACAATCCTGCACACCAAATCTGGTGTTTTATCATGGTTGACAACACCCCCTCCACCACTGCTTCCAGAAGGGGGACGAGTCCCGTCCTAAGAAGCAGAACTACCTGATGCCACAGGTAGTTCAAAGGCAACAGAGGGAACACCACCAGGTTGGATCCCAGATATGCTGGGCCCAGGTGCCACAGCTGTGGGAGCCAAGGTAAGTGAATCACCTTGAACCAGTCTACCATGTCATGCTGTAGTAAATTAGATATAAAGATAAGTTAAGGATAGTAATAACTAAACCTGCATTAGTATTAACATAATGGAATATAATATTGATTAATCCAAATACATATTAAGGTATATTATGTGGAACACAACAATAAATAACATAACAGTAAGTATGTTAACAGCAAACCAGAATAAAATAACCCATAATGTCAACAAAACAGCTAGTTGAACAGAATCTATTCACATTAAATCATGATAATAAATAACATTAATAAATTAAAGAAGATAGAGGGTGGGGAGAGAGAGAAAGGCATACCATTAGTGAAGATGCAGATGATATGAATACACAGACTGCTAATACATACTTCTACAGGTGTGCAGTGTCAGTTGTGAGTACAGTGACTCAAACTCTTCTATAGATGCTGTAGCACATACATACCTCTCAAGCTGTTAGCATGGATTAGTATGGGCCAAGCACTAACAAATGCATGTACACAACTACATGGAACTGTTTCACATAATGTGCATGTACATAACTACCAAGGTGCTCTGTAAATGGATTTGCAAATACATTGTGTTCCAGGTAATCATTTATCTGCTAATCATGGACCAGACAGATTGGGCAGTTGTCATTACATTACGGAAAATCATGACACTTGAGAGGTATGTTTGTGTACATTAAGTAGTGGATATCAAAATCCAGAGCAAAGGAGAAAGGCGAACCAGTTCAACTGTAGCTCACTGCCAAATTTATTCAAAATAAAAGACGAAAAACATATGAGATCAAGCCCTTTCGCCTGGATCAGTACCAGGCTTTTTCAAGATGTACATTAAGTAGACTAGACAGACATGGTGTCTTAGTTTGCAGGCATGGGAGTAGAACCCAAAGCTGTGACTGCAGGGGATATGTGCAGATTATGTAACAATTGACTGCAGTGACATAAGAACAGACATGCAATGAATACAGCACTGCTGGGCTTATTTTAACATAATCTTATGAAACCACAATCCTGCTTTACACTTTACTGTTATTGTTCCTTAGAATCTGTGAAGTACAGACACGATATCTGTCCAAAACGTGGGCTACCTTACCCATATAACTTGTTTCTGGAGTGGAGGGAATACATAGCATTATGTGAGGGTAAGTGGGCTGCAGACAACCCTGAACCATACTGTGGGTTGTGTAATACCTTTATCAGGCAATTACTTTTGCATTCTTTACTTATTTCAGTTTTATAGTTGAATGCAGTAACATTAGAACAGACATGCAGTGAATACAGCCCCATATTACAACACATTAGTTATCAAACCACAATCTTACTTTACACCTTATTGCTTATTGTTGTTGTTATTGTTTATTGATTATTGTACTACAGTTATCAGAAAATATCTCTACTTACCACACTTACGGTGCATCCTGGCCAGATGACCGGAATTAGACTAGACTTGCGAGTCCCTTCAGCTGCAGCTGCTGGAAGATAAGCACACCATTATGCATACCAACTTTGCAAAGATTCAGCTTGTATTTTATTAAAATAGTACAAATATACTTACATATCTGTGGGGCATGCCCATCCCTCGCCTCTTTGAAAAACGTGTCCAAGGTTCCCCTCTTCCTTCACTTCAGATCATCATAGTGGTGACGACACTGCTCACCAGTGCCAATAGCACTAGTAAGATCCTTGGCCAACTGATCCCAGGCTTCACCTTTACATTCTGGGCCCTGCTAATCACCCTGCAACAGCCAGGCTTCATAGTTTTGTACCAGGAGTCCAATAAACACTTTGGACGCCTGCACAACCCACCTATGCACCTGAAAGCTCGCTCCCTCACCAACACCACCAGGCAAACCAACAAGTTAGTGAGACTCCAACAAATGTTGCAGAAATCCTGCCTAGTGCCCTTAATAGGGGCTGTTTTCTTGCCCTTACAAATCATATTGCAACATTTAAAAAAGTGCTGCATTGCTTAGCATCACTCAGACCCACTTAGCATCACACAAACTCGCACAATTGTATTTTAGCTATGCTTAGCAATGCACAAACAGGAGTGGCTGTTAACCATGTTTAAGCAGTGCTTAACACTGTGCAGCTTTTTCAAATGTAACAAATATAGTTTTACATTAAACTACCCTTTAGGTCAGCCTATAAATTTCCACAGCAATAACTGTATAAAAAAGGTATGACTGCAGGGGACTTTAACCTGGTACCCACAACACTTTAGGCTGTGACCCTACTTATTCAGCTGCATTGATAGTATGAAAACTAGTATACCTTCACATATACTACTCAGCTACCTGTTAGCATTGCTAAGCACCCCACCACACCGTGCAAATGGCCATCCATAATATTAAAATATGGTAGACAACAACACATAATTGGTTACATCCAGTTTCTATTTTTTAGATGTCTAGAAAATGTCACCTGTGCATGTACATGTATAAGTATAGCTCAGCATTGCTGCACTCCACACCATGCAAAAGAGCATTCAAATAAATTTTTAGATTTCTAGCAGGTGTTAGCTGTGTATGTGTAAGTGCAGCTCAGCATTGCTGCAGTCTGCACCATGCTGCACAAACATGTATGAAAAGAAAAAAAAAAAAGAAACAAATTACAACCACATATATTTCTAGACTACCAGGGTACATTACAGGTATGTACATTATCTTGTACATAACATCTGTCCAGTACTTCCCAGGACAATCCACATCCATGGGGCACTACACTGCTTCCTACACTGATTCAATATCAGTGTTACTGTGATATGACTTGGTAGTTCACCATAATTAATATGCATGGCATGCTGCCGACGGGAACCGTGACTGTGTACACTGGTACATTCCATCCTTACTTACACCAGACTTGTCTACAGAGGTCAAGCTAGAACTACAGTATATGTTTGACTGTTCCAATGTTAAACACTGAAATGCTTTATGGTGTTTTTTATAATTGTTGTCAGATTCGGATGTATGTAAAATTAAATGAATTGTGACATATCAGACTGTTGGGACTTACACAATAGTAAAACATTGAGTATTACCAACTTAGTCTCAAATTCATGGGAAAAGGAAGGATAAAATAGCCATATTTACTAATTATCTGTCATTGCCACAGAAGTACTTTAATTTTTATGTGTTAATTTGAGATATACTAATTCATAAATGAATAGAGATTTACTTATGAGATGCCTGTATGTGTGTGTGAGACTTTAAGTAGTCATGGTACTACATTGCCATATAAGAGGCAGTATCTGTGGTTGTTGTAAATACATTTCAGATACATGGAGTAACATGATCTGAGCAATACATGTCGGGGTATGTTACATACATGTATCACAGGACATATCATAGTTATGATATATAATGAGTCATAATAACTGCAATAAAAATATGGTACAAATCATACCTATGCACATACATTTTAAGTAACTATCATCACTGTTTAATATACTTTACACACATTATATTGGACTTATGTAGCAAACATTCATGATACATTTGTTGCAGAAATCATATTTATGATACACATCTATATTTAGTGCAAAATTCCAAATCAAAAGGTTTGTGACAAATTTGATTCAGACCCTCTCAGTAAATGCATTTGTAAACTGGATTCAAATTTTGCATCATCTGTCCTTTTCTCCAAACTTATGTAAATTGCACCTTGCACAACAGAGATACTGTAAGCAGCTGAAAAGTGCATTTTCTTTGCTCAGTATTGTTCAGAATGCTGATAGCCATGCACTGGCACCAGGGTCTGTTGCACTACAGAAGGCAGACAAAATTATATTTTTCATTTTTGCCTTAAGCTATGAACCATGTTTGCCCACTGCCAAATGTAGCACCAATGCAAAAGGCAAAAAATAAAATGAAAATAAAAATAAAAATGAATGAGAGAGAAACTAAACCAATTAAAGGGTATACCTAGCATTGGCTAGAACATGTACTGTGTACAATTAGGACATTCATCCTTTACACATCTCCTTGCTATATAAGAACTTAAATCTCCAACATATAACATCAGGATGTTAGATAATGCCAACTAAAGCTGACATTAGATATTGTACGACATGGCAGATGATTAATACTGACATAATTTAAATGGAAGTTTCTATGTGTCTGGATTACTTCTTGAGAGATATATTGGCGTAATTCATTATATGTAATACAGTTTTCCACATCATGTTACTGCTTTTATGTTGTCACGATTTACAGAATGCCATATTTCATCTCATGTGTATCGTATGTTTTCATTAATACTGAGAAAAGCTGACTTTTCAATAATAACACATTCACAGAAAATAATGTGTGCAAATAGTTATTCTGAACTGCTCATTTAAAGTATGTGTAAACTGAGTTTGAAGCTTGCATTACCTGTTCTCTTTCACTAAACTTGGTGCACTTATACATTGTGCCATGGAGATAGATAGTTATCATGTGCATTTTCAGTACTCAGTACCATCCAGACAGTTGTATACCAGCACTGGTTTTTGTTGCTCTCCTAAAGGGAGACCAAAGTAAATTTGTTATTTTTTGCTTTGGGAAGTGAAACATTATTCACTGCTCATGATCACAGTCATTCTCTATTCCACAATGCAAAGCAGAATGAAAGGATGATGCAAAAAAAATAGCATTTTTGTTTTGAGTTTCTGTTTGTGTTATTCTCACAGCTTTGGCTATTATATTATCATATTAACATTATTAATGGCACAGAAACAACACCAAACCTAGATTTTAATCTTGATACCATGCATGAACATGGCACATTTCAGACTATTTTCACTATTCACAACAAACAACAAACGTACTTATGAAGAAGAGAAAGTAGCTTACATAAAGAGATGACATTGTATCACTTTACATTAAAGGTCCAACATAAGTCTTTCTTTACAGTTATCCATTAGAAATTCCCAGTAGATGTGGAGATGAAAGGTATATATGCAACAATTATGTTAATAATTCTTGTAACAATAGCAAATAGTGTTTGTAATAATACAGTTTTGGTTGACCTTTCTTTTGTTGGCATTATTCCCTTTTTTATGCTAGTCTGGCATAAATGTGATACCATCTGCATTTATTTTTACGTGTTTTTATTATTTAACTGTTATAGACTTTATATTAATTACAGACAACCTGGTACTCAGATGCATAGCTGGATAATAAGCATTTAGTAACACAGATGTTATAAAGGATTTATCTCCTAAGTCACTCAATGAAATGCTGTAACATTTTGTTAACGGTATTCTCCATAACATACCCTTTGTAAATGTGCAACAAAGTAGCAGGCATATGAAAAACTTAATACTCCTGCAGTTACTCTAATCATTCACACATGCAAGTCCTTAGCAAGTAACTCTTCTAAATGTTTGTTCTTTTACTGCTAGGCCATGCACATGAAATCATAATTACACCATCCTTACTTTCCCATCACTTAGTGCAGATTGTTGTTTTTTATGAATGTTTATTGATTTGGCATCTGATTTGCAAAGTCACAGTGCTTGCAGGGCTAAATCTGCACTATATAAGTTTATTGTGCAGCTAAGGAATTTGTATAGTAATAGATGAGACTGGATATTCACACTTTTTGATACTGCTATTTGACTTGCAATACGTATTATATGTAGTGTAGGTTTGTTTGTGTTTTTGTGTTTGTGTGTGTTTTGCTTGTTGTGGTGTGGGTTGGATGATTTATGTGTTGTGTGGTGTATGGTGTGTTCGGGATTTCAGTATTTTGAGATTATAAAGTGAACCTATGTATATATATATATATATATATATATATATATATATATATATATATATATATACACATACATACCAACTCCATGTATCCACTACAGTGGGGAAAAGTGCAAATTTCTTATGATGGCCAAATCATTCCTTTCCCTTGGTAAGTCATTAGTTGAAGTGAACATTCGCTGATATGAAAGTTCATTGTATTTGGTTTGATGAATGAAGGTTCACTGCAATGAACCTTTGATAAAGTGATATAGACCCGGTTTGAGTCCATCATTGCTTAAAAAGTATCTTCCCCCCTTAAACTGTGTATATGACTGTCCAAATTCATATATGTATAGCTGTACAGTATTAATTTGCAATTCAGGTACTTGTTAGCATAAACATCCAGCAAATATTTTAAATATACACTGTCCCAGTTGTACCTCAACATGTCATGCAGCATTTGAAATTCAGACACTAATCTTTAGCTTGTGATCTTGAGCAGTTAGAACAAATCCAGCCATTGTTACTCAGAGTGCATTGTGTCCATTTTATCATAACTATAATTGTTGCTAACACTGTTGCAAAAACACATCTGCTATGTACACTTATAGATGCTAATTCCTCTTACAAACAACTATATTTCTCACATAATGCTTTTATTCAAATTAGTAATTGTGATTAAAATTTCCTTAAATAACATATGGAAGTGTTATGCTCTGGCATGAGAGAATGAGATGACATTCTATATGTTGTTGACTTTGTACAGTTATTAATGGAATATATATTCCTTGCAATGGTAACATCATGTAATGCCTTCACATACCTACATATCTCACAACTGTATTCTACTGTGGTGCATTTATCCAGTACATTATCACATTTTGTCTGTTGTCAAATGCTCATGTGTTCAACATCCACATTCAGTACTTGTTAGCATTGTGTGGCTTTATACTCTAATGCATAAATGGCGTCCACCACAGTTATAATTTATCCATTTACAGTGGGTGTGGTCCCCATCATCCCTTTATTCTCCAAGAGATTGTTTACAACACATGCATCTGATGTAATACAGTAGCATAGGTGGAGGGTCACAGCTGTGTAAAGTCTTCTACTGTGATGCATATTCATTCACATGTCATTAGTCAATAGAGTGACCTTGCTTGCTGTTCAGTTCCTAAAAGGGTAACATTATAAGAATGTACTGATGTTACATAAACACTATTGTGTCTAGTTGTTATTAACCACTTCTATGCTGGATAATGATATATCATCACAAATTGTGATTGCATGGCAGTGAAATAGTTATTTGGAGCATCTGATGGTGTTAGTACCCCTGCAACACATGCATTGAGTACTCACTTGTACAACCTATCTACACATATAGATTGGGGTTCAAGTCTGGGACAGTTTGTATAATAAATGATGGAAACAGCTTCCTTGTCAAAGAAGCATTGATATTGTACTGCTCATTGTATTGTGGACAGTAACATGTGAAGCTCCTTTCCAACATTCTGACTAAATCTGATTGTTCTTATTATATTCATAACACCTTTCTTAATGCATGCATTCAACTTGGTTATTTGTGAGAGCCTCCATTGCTATCCAGTGTGGCACATGCAGTCAATATAGAGGTCTGTAGACAAACTAGTATAATAGGCAGGGGTCTGAATCCATTAACATCTACCAGACAAATGTGTCAGACAGCAGTGGCTGACACAGGGGCAATAGTTATGGCATACTCAGAGTACACCTTGGTAGTCATATATGTTCCCCTGACATGTAATAGTCCCCTGTAGTTATTTATCTGTAAGTGTTACAACTTAGCCAATACCATCACATCTGGATAGCTTGGGAGGTATGTACATGCTACAGATGTTATAGGGCATTTGTAGACATAAAGTAAGGGCAGACCTGCAGAGTATTGAACAGTACTGTTGTGAAAAATATAGCCTATACAGTTAGTAATGGAATGTCTTTCTCTCCCCCCACCCCTTATCTGCATCACAAATTATTATTCTTATACTATGGATATGGTTCCATTTTCACATATGTTGTTCTCAAAACCTAATGTTGGGCCTTGAGTTATATTATTGGTTATATATTATAATGGTTGCAAACTAACATACCTTGTTGAAATACCAATGTTGTTGGCTTTTGTCATAACTGGCATGCTGTTACAGTAATGGCTGTTATTCCATTTATGCCTGCATTCTGTATGCTATGCAATTCTATTGTTCTGGGTTAATTGAACACCCATGCATGCTGTTATTACTAATGTTGAAATGTTCTGTTCATGACTGAACAATACACTTTGACAAACCTCAACACCATAGCATGCTTGGGTAGGCCGGTCCCAGTGGATCCACCTATCCCACCTCATCTAGCTGTGGCATTACCTCCCAGCATGTCTGGAAGCCAACCTGGAGCTGCCTCCTCTGTTGGTCCTGCTCCACCCTCGGGTGGAACCACCTTAGGGAATGGGGCCCATCCCCACCCCAAGCGTTGGTGTGGAGAGGATGTTCTCAGCCAAACTCAGTTCCCAGGGATGGTGGGCACAGTCATCCAGCATGATTTGGAAGACCAACTGCATCAGATTGAGCACAGACTAGTGCACCTGAAGGGGCAGGGTGGGCCCAGTGCCCAGCCCCCAGCATAGCCACCTGCGGAGCCATGAAGGAGCAGTGGTGACTGCCCATGGGTGGGGACATCAGTCTCACTGTTTCCATCTGGGGGCACTTGGTCCTTCGATTCCCAAACACCCTCCCAATCCATTGCATTTACCCCCTGATGTGTAATACACCGCCCCTGTCTGCTGTCTTGTCTGTCTGCAAATGCAACCTCTGCTACCCAACTTACCTCCACAAATATGCCTACAGCCCCCTCCCCAACATTCCACTCTCTCCTTAAAAAAAAAAATAAAGGGGCTTCTGTCCCACAAAAATAATATCACCCCATACATAGCTCTCCATTTCACCCCCACATACACTGGCATCAGCCATCACGGCAATTAACCAACAAAGTTATGTCACTCACACCCCTCCCTGTGGGATATGAGGCTCTAAATTCCAAATTGTCCACAAAAAGTGCAGCTGTTGATGTACAAGAAATGGAGAGCTATGGTCCTTTCCTACACACATCCTGCACATCCTTACCTGCCCTTCATATTGTTTTCTCCCTGCTTGCCCCCATTTCACCACTTCCCTGTCACCCCTTTTTTCTTTTCTTTTTTGGAAATAGTACAGCTTTAAACAGGACCAAGTGCCAAGCAGCATCGTGGTTAATTGCACAAACCCATGCAAACCCACTAAAAACTATTTAGAACTGCTTTAATCACCTTATCTGATTCTTACACTGTTTTGCACATCAATAAAATAGCCACCCCTGCCAAGTCTCAAATCCAGGACCCTCTGAACTACAGAATAGTGTATTAGCTCACTAGGCTAACTCAGCTCTCGAGAATGATTGGTGTTTCTATAAATATATCAGGCATTACAGTGATGTCACATCAAAAACATGCACACCCCTGCTGGGTATTGAACCCAGGCTGCTCTGAACTACAGTATAGTGCACTAGCCCACTAAGCCTACCCAGCTATGTGGAATACCTGGTGCTTTTACAAAGATATCCTGATTACCAGTGACACTACCTCTACATATAATGTGATAAATGACAGTGTACCTTGGCCTGTGATGCAGACACTGAACCAGTACATAACCAAAGACATGTTAATGGATGTATGGGAGGCCTACAATATCAGGTAGAGCTGGCAATTGTACAGACTGTTGCAGAATGTCCACAGTTGTACCACCTACTTATGGCATGGTTGTCATCAAACCTATTTTGTGTGCTGAAGTACTGGCAAGTCAGTGCAGATTGAGGTTACAAAAGCATGACAGACAGATCAGTGTCACACTTCATAGCCATACGAACACACATGTTCATTCCAATCCTGTGTAACACACTGTATGCATGCACATATGTATTTCAACTACACCTCCCATAATAATCACTCAGTAGCTCTATCTGCTACATTCCTAGCATGTCTGACATCTGTACACCCACAGTTCTGGCCTGCAGTCCAGTCTGTTGCATGATAACTACATGGTTGTCAATACAACATAGAAATAACTGAGCCCTGCAATGCCCAGCAGAACTGATCACTGCTACTGCAGTCACTGCCACCCACAGTAACATATCAAAGACCTGGAGGGTGGGACACATGTCAGAAATATGTATATATGTCCTAAATGTATCCTACTGCTATCTAAATGGCACTACTACTTAACATATGTACCAGAGGCACATGTCTCAACTGGACTATTATGGGTATCCTCACCCTGGCCAAGCTGTGACACAAGAGCTGACACTGCTCCCTCACTGTCATATACAGCTTGCTCTCCCCCAAAGCCTTCAAAATCCCCAGTATGACTTCTGGCCAGAATGCAGCTGCTGCAGCCTGCTACACATGTTGCAGTATGTTCAGCTACCTGCTACAGACCTACCATACCTCCCAAAACCCTATAACAGGGCATCCACACAACACCCATACATAAAGGGTCAGGAGGAATGTTCAGGTGTCAGGGATGTGTATCACAGTCTCCCCCTAGAAACATACAGAGCAGATAGACCAGCACCAACTGCAGCAGCAAGCACATTCATATAAAAATGATGTATGGCACACACATCTGCCTATTTCCTTACTGACCACAACACACATTGTTAAACAGTAACCTGTCACAAAATCAGAAAGTCCGTTAACAATGGCCAAACATAGCATGCAAAACTGTGGACATGCCATATCAATCCAAACAGTAAACTACCCTCTTTGATGCTATAGCTCCCAACACCTCAATAATGTCCTCCTGACAGGCCAGGAAAAGGGTCAAGGCCTACATGAAGGCCTTAATTATAGCACTGTGTTGCCATGGCATTGGCCAATGACAATGCAGCCCAGCTGTTTTGGATGCTATTAGCAGGTGTGAGTCACATATTGGTGCACAGGCAATCACCTGTTCATGAGCATTACCTACAAAAGGCAAGTTGCTGCTTATGGTAAAGAAGTCTGTGACTTTCTTCATGAAGATAGATTGTGATTTCCAAGGGAAACTACCACTGGATTTTTGCTCACAAAGGAATACAGCACTAAACCAGGTATGTCACAGAATTAACCATGTAATGGAATGCAAACAAGGGGATGCAGTCATGGGAAATAATAATTTCAACAGTAGGTCTCAACTACATATCTTGCAATGACATGTTGCTGTTAGTCTCTTGTCCAGCACCTACAGTCTTGCCTTTGGCTCTGTCTGCAGTGACATAGATCACAGTTCTGGCCCTGAGTACCCCAGCAATGATCAGGTCACGTATGGCTGCTGCTGGATTGTCTGTTTACAATAGTGACAGTAATGACTGGTGTATACAGCAGGCATATCACATCATGTGCTGTCACTATTGTAAACAGACAATAGTGACAGTAATGACTGGTGTATACAGCTGGCATATCACATCATGTGCTGTCAGTGAGCCCCTCTCAGTCTGTGAATATCATGCAGGGTTAGTTCAAAAATTGTCCAGGTGTCCCTGACTGTTCCTGATGCACTCTGGCTAGGCCACTATGTACTCCACACCTGTATCTCATTGCTTGACAGCTATGGCTAGCATACCTGGTGACCACCTGCAGCAGGACAGCAGGTTATAAGCAGTAGACGTGGGGGGGACATAGGCTCTGCCTCAGGAACAGTGTCTACATATTGAGCATACAAAGTAAGGGAGTGCCAGATATTAATGTACCATTACTGTGCTCTGAGGGGTCTGACATGTCACAGACACATTCTCCACACTCAGGGGACAATCATTATTTATTGTCCAACTGGTTTCTAGACATCCAGATTTGTCTGGCAAGGGTTCCACATATATCAGGCACATATACACATTCCGCAAACATTTGGGTACTGCTTTCAGACATCTACAAGGAGGAAACGCTACACCACATATGCAGTGCTCTCAGTTATTGTGTAGCACAGATGTTGCTGGAATGTCTACATGCACTTGTAGTACTACTCATGTATTTGTCGGATGTTGGCTATATGACATGATACTGTAACATTGCCCATATGAACAGCACAGTCGATGGCAGTTATGTGTTCACACCCATCATTGCCATCAACTGTTATTTGTCCACACCCATCACTGCCATCAATTGTAAAATTGCCCATATGGACACACCACAGTCAATGGCAGTGATGGGTGTGGACACATAACAACACTGTCTGTCACAGCACACAGGCCATAGCTGGTATACCTAGGACCATATGAGTTTATTGGCTATGGGCTCTGAGCCCTCGTATGCCTAGGCCAGATGTTATACCATGTGTATGCAAGGCAGCACCTGATGCCCCAGTCCAACAGGGACACAGGTGGTATCCTAAGGGTGTATGTGCAGTTAACCATCCAGTTATCCAGGTTCTGTCTGCACAGGCGTAAATAGCTACCCTGCCTGATGTGGACAGGGTGACCATTCCACAGCAGGGTGAATGTGTGGGACACACATCTGAGCCACCAAGAAGCCCATTTGATGTCACACACCAGTTTGAGGGTGTGTGTTTGTGTGTGTGTGTGTTTTAATAGAGTAGAGCTTGAGTTGCACTTGTGCAGCATTCCCAACTGTGTGGATTCTGTGATTAGCTTGCATGCCAGACAGAGGTCAACTCTGAGGAGTATGTATGAAATCAGGTAGATGGTTGGGCTTATAGCATATCTGTGTATGGTAGATGTTTGAGGCCCTGGTACTCCCCAGTGGGGAACCTCTGTGATGTTCCCAATTTCTGCATGTTCTGTGTGAAGTGAATGATGAATGGGGCATTTTAGACAATAATGGGCCTTACTGGGGGGAATACTTGGCTGTAAGGACCCCATGTCCCTGGATGACATACCCTTAGGTATGAGGTGGGCCATGTAGAAGGCTACCATACAATGGAAGCAACATGGTGGTGAAATGTCATGTTGCCATCAACCTATGTGCATATATCCCTCATGAATGATTGCATATCCAGGATATTGTTAGCACTGTGATAATATGTGGGGCGTCACTCTCCCCAAAGGGGTTGACACTGCATTTCCTGGTATGCAGCCTGAGGCCATGTTTCTGGCACCAATCATGTATCTGCATGAGACTCTCCTAGGCAGATGTCCACATCACTAAGGAATCCAGTGACAGCACACAGCATGCAGTTGTCTGCAGACATGGTAGGCCATAGGCCAAAGGCTGTGCCCTGCTCTCAGAAGTGTATATCACACATAAGGGTTGGGAGGGTGGCCTAATGGTTAAGGTGTTTGCCTTGCAAACACAAGGTGCAGGGTTTGAGTCTCACAAGGGATAATTGGCTAAGTTTAGAATGGCTTACAATTGCAGTTAGCTTAGTACTAATCTATGAACCTATCTATGAACCTATAACAGAGGCCTAAACACAGAACAACAGGTTACACTGCTAGTTATCGGTCAACCACTTGAGGTAGATTACCCTATGTAGATTAGTTCCATCATGTCAGTGTGCCAGTGTGCTACCCGTATGCTAACATATGGTGTGAAGCATACTTGGGAGCATATATCTATTATGGCCAGGTGGGTTATACTATCAAAGACTTTGTCCAGGTCAAGGTAGGCAGTGTGCACTGTCCATGGCTTGGTTGACTGTGTCAAAGAGGTCAACTGAGTGTAACAGTCATGATCCCTTCCTTTACAAAGCCTAATTGTGCATGACAGAGTGTATGGAGGTCACCAATGCTCTTGTTAATGAGATTCACTATAAACTGTGCAATGGCCTTGCAGAACAGCCTAGTTCGGCTGATGGATGTATAATGTGATAGACTGGTGGACACCCCACATTAGTGTAAAGAGGTGAAAGTGGCTGCCCTTTACATGGCTGGGACAAAGGCTGTAGTCAGGCCTCCTTTGACTACAGTGGCTTCATGCTTGAAGGCATGTAGGAGGCAACCTTTGATGTGATAGGCTCCCATGGTGGAAATATACCATGACTTCACATGGCAGTGGTGATCTGTTCCCTACATATAGGAGAAGGGGGCAGGTACTGTGGACATCCTGATGTACTTATGGGGGGGGGCAAGGGGTGAAGCCTACACTGACTCTGTCAGGCATCAAGTATGCTATACTTACTTCACTGGTATAGCTGGTGTCCTTGACCATCACAAGTGAGCAGATGTAAGTGCTTGTTGTAATGCTGCAGACATATGTGCAGAATGGAAGATGATTGTAGTGGATGTCAACAATGTGGGCTCTGGGTTTGCTGTGCACATTTCCAGGAATGATCCCATTCACTTGCACATGCTAAGGAGACATTGCACTAAAATGGGTACCTGCTCCTACTTTGTCTCGGATAGCGGTATGTCAACCCTGTTATAGACACTTATGTATTACAGATGTCCACCAGACAGATGTAAATATCGTAGTCCTGCCAGGTAGACCTGACTCCATGCATCTATACAAATGCATATCTAGCACTTGTGTGTATGTGAGGATATTGGTGCCCGTCCATATAAAGGGATATGGGGCTGTCAAGCTGTGTATACCACCACCCAGGAGGCTGTATTCCATGTTGGAGTAGTACGAATGTCTGACCCTAACTAAATGGGTATTGTTGGAGATGGTGACTGCAAACATGACCGCACAATGGTTATTTTGCCACAGAAGATGACAATGTAGGGATGCTGCAGTGGTAAGCTGTGCTGTGTAATATCAACTGCAACAAATCATCACCTCATGTGGGGGTAGCCCTTAGATGCACCGAGGTGTTTGTAATTCCACTGTTGATGGCTCTCCAGCCATTTGTGTGCTGGCATGGGTATGTCTTCCACTGTATGTTTGGGTCATTCAAGTGACCCAGGATCAGGGTACAGACCCATACCATAATACAGTTGATGAGGTCCATATAGGCAGAGTGGAATTCCTGGTCACATGTGGTGGACAGTAGCTAGATATGATTTGAATAGGTGTGTTGGGAATGGTGAACTGCCACTGCAGTGACCCCTGCACATCTTACTGCCTGTATAGTGTGGAGGTGTGTATGTGTCTCATATATCCTGAAATCACATTTCCCATGGCATTTCTGCCCACACTTTGGGGTATTACTGTATGATAGGATGGTTGACCAAGTAAGGCTGGGGTGCTGTCTGAAGCTTTGAACCATGTGTGTGTGATTGCACAGATGTCAGCATTTCCCAGGGTTAAGAATGCTTGCACTGAGGGCAGAGTCATGTGAAGACATCTAGCATTTAGTAGCATGGCCTTCAATATGTGCTGCACTGACAGTTGTTTGTTGGTAGTGATAACATCACCACTTTTCCTAATGAAGGCACTATGGGGGTGGAGACAACCATAGCCAGATGACTGAAGGCCAGTTGAGACAGATGGAGGCCATCTCTGGCAAAGCATTCTGGTCTGTTGACCATATCAACCCAGACTCACAGGTACTGTAACTCCCCTGGAATATCACAGGATAAAAGGCCACATGTTAATGCCAATCATTTCCTGAATGTATTGCGGCATCAGTTTGGGTGACAAGAGAATGCTGCATAAAGCTAGGGACATACCTGCCTGGGACACATAATCAGTGTGTTCACTCATGTCTCACTGCATATAGTCCGGGGACATACATCTCAGGTCAGGCACACCGACATGTACTGTGACAGACTCATGACAGTACCTGTGGATGAGAGACAGCAGTGCATATGCAATATGGGGATTCTGTCACCTGACACACAAGTAATTTGGCCATCTACATATACAGCCAGGTGAGAGACACATCAGTGCATCTCACAATGGAGTCTCCTATGTGTAATATGTTTGACACGTGGTGATGCTTGAGTGGCTGTGGGACACAGATGTGTGGCCATGTGTGGTATGTGCTGTGTAGGGCTGTGGAATTCACCTGTTGCTTTTCCTTGGAGGTCTCCTTTGTTTGTGGATGTGTATATTGAGGACCTCTGCATGTGTGTGTGTGTGTGTGTGTGTGTGTGTGTGTGTGTGTGTGTGTGTGTGTGTGTGTGTGTGCGTGTGTGTGTGTGTGTGTGTGTGTGTGTGTGTGTGTGTGTGTGTGTGTGTGTGTGTGTGTGTGCGTTGTGTAGGTGTGGGTGGTGTGTGAGTTGTACTGATTGTGTTCAAAACCTCTTCAGGGACAGATATGCGGGCTTGACAGGAGAGAGCATGGGCTGTAGGTTCCTATTGTCATTACATCTCACACACAGTGTGTTCCTTGCTGGTGTTTGTAGATGGTTGTCCATCCATTTATATGAGGCATGTGCTACACTGTGCCAGGATGCCCATATCAGCTGGACTGACAGGGGAAACTGTAGGACATTGTCCAGCCATATAGTCCATAATCTGAGGGAGGAAGTCCAGAGAGACCTAAGGGATGTGCCTACAGCCCAGGTGCTTAATACAACAGTAGGAGGCTGATACCACTGCATACAATGTAGACAGTCTATGTACAAGCAGTAATAGGTGCAAAAGGACAATGCATTTGAACACCTTATAGGGCATGCAGCAAGTAGCAAGAAACATTAAGATCAGGAAGGCAATGCATTATGTATTGCCACCCCAGGGATCACGTCAGTCGCCCTGCTAGACAGGGGTCCTGGAAAGTAAATAATGTGGGAAGAAATAGCCAGGGAATTGTTATGGCTAGGCTTGTATAGGCCCTAGGGCTGATAGCCTAGTACCAACCTATGAACCTATGAACCTATGTTGCTGATATCCACATACATACTGTGGTGATAGATGGTGGGGTATGGTGTGGAAGTTAACGGTGGATAGTTGTGGCAAATGTGGATATACAGAGTGTGTACATAATGGTGAGCAATGTATGTGGTCCTGTGATGTGCTCCCTTCTTCATGTCTTTCAAGTGAGATGTACCACTGAAGGAATCCACCTTTCTCAGAAGCTGAGATCACCACCATAGTTAATGCCCTGAGACTCCATCACCAGGTGCTGTTGTCAAGGGGTCAGCATAGCTAGCAGGAACATGTTGCACTGTGGGCAGACCTCATGGTATCGGTTAATCATGTGGGCCAGCATGACAGGAGCTATAGCAAGTCCAACACTGGTCTATCGAACTCATACATCATGCACAGCAAAGGGCCGCACATCTGGCCAGGGACCTTGCTCTCACCAGTGGAGGACCTGCAACACAACAACCACTCTTGGCAACAGAGGAGTTCCTGGGAAACCTATGTTCAGCCACCAGCTCATAATAATCAATAACAACATATGTCATGGAGGTGGGTGGCACAGCTTCCACATCCGAAGCGCATCCAGGTAAGCATCCAGTTATCATCAGGTTAATACTGTATCATTCATACTGGCAGCCTATGCATACTTGTACACATATGTCAGTTCAATCTGCATTTGTGGGGAGGGGTTTGTAATGCACATGTATGTACACATATTGTGAATATCAGCAATGTGGGTAGCATCACAGTTTGTACTGTACATGTTGATATATGCACATATTATCTTGTACCAGTCCCACATCTGTGTCTGCTGACAGTACCTCTCCCAGACAAATTGATAGCTACCACTGGTGTGCCCTGGGGCCATCATGCTGTAGCTAATGAATGTGGAACTGTTTTCTATTGGCTCATCTATACCCTAGGCATGGTAAGGGCTGGCAGTTTTCCATGGACACAACTGTTAAGCTTAGCCATATTGCAATATGCATGTTTTCTTGTGGAGTGGTTCACTGCAGTGCATTACATCAGTAATCACAGTAGCATTTCTGCAGGAGCTGTAACATATTAGCATATATTTTTGTGAAGATGTAGGCAGTCTGCCATAAAGGCTGCATTACTATTGTGGAAATGGGTGCACTGTTTTTTGGTGAAGGTTCAGCACATACACTGACATGTCACTTATCTCACAGGTGTATAGTACTAGCAACATTAACTGGATGTAGCTGCACTGTATGTTGTTAAGGGCCTGTCTTGTGTGTGCCTGTTGTGGTCTGCCTGTGTGCTGTGCATGGCATCAGTCATAATGTGTGGTCTGTATAATGCATTTGTGGCACCTCATCTATATGTGTGTCATACCTCTCAACTGTCCCTGATTTCCAGGCATGTCCCTGATTTAGCCTCCACAATTTAGCTCTGTCCCTCTTTTCCTTCCTAAAACTGGTGAATCTTGGAGGAAAGTTGGCGAATTATACTCAATAAATAACGGCAGGAAGCAAAAATTATAGATTTCTTTTATTCTGTCAAAGTCTCAAGTTAATAGTATTAATATTTTAAAAATGTCCTGATTGTTCCGGATGTTTTCTGTGTCTGTCTCTGATTCTGTTAAAATATGTCCCTGATTATTTGAGAGCTATGGTATGTGTGTGTGTGTGTGTGTGTGTGTGTGTGTGTGTGTGTGTGTGTGTGTGTGTGTGTGTGTGTGTGTGTGTGTGTGTGTGTATGTGTGTGTGTGTGTGTGTGTGTGTGTGTGTGTGTGTGTGTGTGTGTGTGTGTGTGTGTGTGTATGTATGTGGATGAGCAGACATTACAGTGCAGGAATTAATGTAGTCATGTTTTCTTCCCCTCACAGGTGACCATGGGGTCAGAGTATGTTTCCTTTACAACCTGATGTCAGTGTCTCATCATGAGGTTGTTGGGGGCTGAATCTGTCCCACTGGTTGACATCCCACTTCCACCCTCAATGTCCCACACACAGTCAATATGCCCACACATACCCAGTCCCCAGCAGCCACAGATATTGGTCAGTTGGAGGGTGGTGGCATTGAACAGAGTAGTGTAGTGACTATGGCAGCTGTGACTGTAGACACTAGCCATAGCCAGAGAGCTGGCATGGTCTTGTACAGGCAGATTGACAGGTGTGCTTGAAGGAGGACTTCTGCCCATCCAGCACCAGTCAGAGGTGTTACAGCATGTGTCACCCGATGCATGTTTCGGTTTGTCATGGAGGCACAGGCATGTTGTGAACAGTATACCAGATGGATGTTCAGGGTCATAGATGCAACACAGCCTGGCATGCAGGACTCCCTCCACAGCATTGGTGATGCCTTACGTCATTTTGATGATATAGTGGATAGACGGTGGGGTGAGACATTGTCATTCCTTAACCGTGCAATGTCTGTGCTTGAAAATGTGGTTGGAGTAGGGAGTCAGACACATGGATGTAGGTCAGCAATAATATCAGCTGAGAGCTCACGTGGCCATGCACAGTGACACACCTGTAGTGACAGTATCACCAGCACTACTGAAGGGAGGGTGCTGTCCACACCAGAAAGTGACAGGCCATGGCCACATGGTCCTGGGTGGTCCTGTGAGGGACACAGACCCAGCAGACACCGGTCACCATCAGCAAGTAGTACTGCATCTGGCCCTGGACATGGTGGTGCCTGTGCACTCCTGGTAGAACCAGTTCCCATGTTCTCTCAGTGCAGGTTCTGCCATGTATGGACCACAGCTCTCCAGCATACCATCATGTAGGGCTGGCACATGGCTTGACTGTGTACATACACACAGTCACACATCACTGTCACATGCAGGTCACCAACAGTCACACACAGCTCCTCTCCATGACCCAGCTGACCAGCACCCCTTCTGCCACACACACACAATGTCAACTGTATGGCACAGCCTAAGCCTTTGGCAACCCCACACCACACCCTGTGCATGTGATGATACCTGTGCCACATCCCTGTCATCCATACCATCTATGCAGGTACATTCTAATATGATGTGTCTGATGCATAGGGTGAATATAGTACAGTTAATGGCAGTTTGTTGTGCAGTAGTGTTATGCCCTGTAAGGTGCTGTTTGCTGGCAATTGTCATGAGTACACATCAAAGTGCATGTACCTTTGTGCCATGATGCTGTATTGCTTAGTGACTGTTGTCTCTCACACCTTATTCTGTTTCTGATGCAGGTGTCTGTGTGTGTATGTCATGGGGACCTGCTGCCAATACAGCAGCTCAGGATGGCATAGTGGCAATGCATAAATGTGACATTGCCAAGGTACGGCTATATATGTGCATGGTTACCTAGATGTGTATGTGTAGATCAGTGTGTGTGAGACAGTGGAGGCAGACAGAGTAATCATGCATGCATACCCCTTGATACAGCATGCTACTCTTGATAAATGTCACCTGGGAGTTCTGTAGGATCACAGGTTCATAGGATCATAGAAGGATACTAGAGTACTGGCCCTGGGTCCCTTACAAGTCTAGCCATTACTTTATCCCTGACAGAATCATCAATCAGCACCTGTTGCCCCTGTCATTGAGGGACACAGGTGTGACCCATGGGACAAATTTGTGGTTTACCATCCACTCATCACGGCTGCACTTGATGAGGGTCTGCATGTTACTCTGTTTGACATGTCTGGGAAGTGCATTCCTGCAACAGGGCAGCCTCTGGGAGGCAAAACCGTCTCTCCAGCAAGTTTTGTTTATGTAGCATATCAGATTTAGGCCTGTCATGCTGGTAATGTGCGAAGAGTTAGACTCACATATATGGGCCAACTGTTGAAGGGCTGGGTACAACATTGTTAACTAGGCATGCCACAGCCCACCTGTGAACAACCTATCCAATACCGAGTGGGCCACTAATGATCCGAGGCTGTCTGCCTGGAACAGGTGTTGGAGGCCATGGATTACCTTTGTGGGGATTACAGGTCTATATTAGAACATTAAAGTTTCAGGTCTTCGAATGTTCTAATATTGACACCTAATAAGCGAAAGCTGAAAATAGTGAAGTTTTAGATAACCAAATTCTTTCCTAGGGAAAGAATTTGGTTGTCCGTTCCTGTTGCTTCGCTATTTTCAGCTCTGTGGTGGAAAGTTACGGTCAGGTTCAGGTAAATGTGCGAATGTGTGGACATGAGGGTTAGGGTGGGATAGGTGAGTTAGGGTTAGGGCACGGGTGAGGTGTGTGTGCGATAGTGACGGACCTTAGGGTTAGGGTTTGTGTTAAGGTAAGTGGGTAGACAGTGGTGTATGTACATTTTAGTGTAGGTTTAGATACAAGATTTTAGGTGTATATGTGTGGATTGCTGTTTGTTTGATGTGTTTGTGTTGTGTGTATGTGTTTCGGAACAGCAAACTTTTTCCCTAGGAAAAAATTTGATGTTCTAAATTTTCGGTCTTACCGGTTTTCAGTTACTTGGTGTCAATATTAGAACATTCGAAGACCTGAAACTTCAATGTTCTAATATAGTCCAGTTGCTGCAGATGTCTGGATAGGTATATACCAAATGGGCCATGGCACTAAATTATTGTTTCACTGAATGAGGACTATAGAGAGGTAATGTCCACCTTTAGTCTGGATGCACTCCCTTTACCTATGTGGTGAACCATGTACAAGCCTTTTCTGACCACTGCCGCTATATGATAGCTGAATGCAACAGTGTTATCAACCTTACTACCCTGGTCTCTCAATGCAGGTTGTGTGTTTATGGAGTTGCCATTAATGTGGGAAATAGTGGGGACATGTCCTTGATATATTGTATGATGGTACTGTTTCTGCATTCAGCATGAAGCCAAGACATTGGCGCCATTCTATATCCAATGTATGACCATGTTGCAGTGAGTTAACATCAGTTGTTGGGTGAATGACAGACAGTACACTATTTACAGTCACCACATCCTTAGGCAGTATCTACAAATGTGGGTGGTGGCAGTCAGCATTCATGCTTAGATACATGTGGGTCATTGGGGACAGCAGCTACTCATGGGGCCTCCATGTCTACATACTGCACAAACATGGGCAACTCAGAGTAGGGTTACCACCTTATCAAATGTGCAATGTAGGACACTTCTTGTAGTATTGTGAGAGTTGGCAGGACAAACCATATCCACGGCAAGAGTAACAGACAGGAGTTATCTTGGTTTTCCAGTATGACAGGTTTTTGTGTCAAATTTCCATAGCTTATGCTATTTCTCAATACACTAAGGTGTTTCTGATGTGACATAACTACTTTATGCAAATATTATACAACTTTAGGAAATGTTTGCTGTCCTACACTCTTGGGACCTTTGTACTGTTTGAGTTGTTTTCACAGGTCATGCCTGGCCAAACATGGACTGCAACCTGTAGGGTGGGATAGGTGGTAGCGATACCTCTCACCTGTACAGATTTCTGCAGAATGTCCTGATGTTTAACACATATTTTAGTTACTTTTGTCATAGCATTGCGGTTTTCTGGCAAATTAGTGGCACATGATTAAAGACTGATGTTAGACAATAATGACAGATATTTTTAATTTCAGACTTCATACCCTTCAGAAAATGCATGCTAATGCACATATTATGCTATCTACTTTCTATGTTTGTAAGAGCAATATTTAAAGATTAACCCTAATTTTTGGACTTTGTCCCAGTTTTCTGTATGGTTTTATCCAGATGTCTTCCTCTAAGGTGTTGAGCAGTATGGTGTTGGTCCAAATACAGTCACATTGTTGCAAGTGGACACACACACACACACACACACACACACACACACACACACACACACACACACACACACACACACACACACACACACACACATGCACACACACACACACACACACACACACACACACACACACACACACACACACACACACACACATACACTTGTCAGTATTGAGATTCAAACCCCTATCTATCTAGTTGCACATAGTACAATGGTATGTACTCATCATGTGCTGCACAGAGGTTATATTTGTTGACCAGGAAAGTCCAACTAGGACAGAGCCTATTTTCAGAGGAGGTCTGGGGAGAAACGCTCCAGATGCATTTCTTGTGAATGTGGGAGGAAACCGGCGTACATGGAGGAAACCCACACGGATGCAGGAAGAGAATGCAAACTCCGCACAGATGGTACCCCAGCCAAGAAATGAATGGGAGAACCTCTTGCTGTGAGGCAACAACATTAAACTCTGCACCAATGTGGTGCATCTAAGGTGGATAACATCAACAGGCCCTGTAAAGTAGTGCAATGGGGGTTAACAGGCCCCAAAATGGTATAACCAACACACACACAGGACAGACACACTGCAACAGGGGATATACTTCAAACACACACACATATACACTCATGCAGTTTCCAGTATTGAGATTAGACCCCCTAAATGTCTAGTTGTATGTACTATAGTGCTACATACGTAACGCATGCACCATCAAGATTACATGCCTGGAGAGTGTGTAAGGTGGATGACATCTACAGGCTCTGTAAAGTAGTGCAATGGGGGTTAACAGGGTGGAACAGGCCTTAAAATGAAGCAGCATTGCACACACAAGGGTAGGAAAGACACACAGTCACAAGGGGATATACTTAAACACACACAAACTCAGTTGTCATTTTGGGATTAGAACCACTACCTATTTACCTGTCTACACTATAGTGCTATGTACTTATTGCATGTGCCATGGAGCTTATGTATATTGACAGTGTCTGCACAGCTGTTGGGGTGGATGACATCAGTAGCTGCTGACAGGTAGGCCAATGTTGTGGAGGACACTAGTCACAGAGCCATAAAATGGGTGACCACTACACAGACATAGGCCTGTTGGGCATGTGTATATTCTGCTGTATGTGTATTAGATAAAGAAACACACACACACACACACACACACACACACACACACACACACACACACACACACACACGGCAGCTGATGTGAGATTACAGCCCCTATTTAACTACTATTACGCAATGGAGCTCACCATAGTATTTGCACGTGCCACTGGTTACTTGGTGTATTAGTGGCTGCAGCACTACATCACTGTATGCCTTTCAAGGTCTCTCTCTCCCTCTCTCTCTCTCTGTCTGTCTCTCCCCCTGTGTCTGCATCTCAATATATGATATATTTGCATATGTTACATACATATATATATATATATATATATATATATATATATATATATATATATATCACTCAATAGATACAAATATATCTTATATGTGTCACATACGGATTGATGAGGGTAATCATGTCTGATGGGTATGACTATCAATAGTAACACCGGGACTCCAGGCCACACCTACCTGTACTCCGGTCCAGGATTTTGTGTGCTACAGCCAGTTGGCTGATGAACCTGTTTAAATGGTCCAGCACCTCACTGATATACAGGCTGAGGGATCTCCGGCTGTGTACTATCCTTATTAACTGAGTCATATGTAGGGTGGGTACAGAGAGTATTGGACTGAGCAGAGTTTTGCATAAAATGTGCAGTACATTTTACATAACACTGTGATTTCCTGGTATGTCAGTGGTAGATTGATATAGATTAATGTGAGGAACTGCTGACAAACATTTGGCTACTGACTCCATACACTGCAGAGAACAGGGAAGGGACACACAATCTCCACCAGTGCCAAGGTCCCCACAGGCAAAGCAGGACTCAGAGGAGGAACCTCTGCACGATTTGTTGTAGTCTGCACATTCTACATTTGTCTGGCCAGTGGTTCCTCCTTTCCCTTATATATGGGCCTTTGTCCTGCTCTGCTCCAGTTCCAGGCTTTGTCCACAGCTGCTGTACTATGTAGTTGTAGTTATGGTGTGACTGGGGTGAAAGTTGTAACACCACACATAGGGTTACGAACTTCACACCTCTGACTGTACCTGTTTTGCAGGTTGTCCAGCATTGTACCCCATACATCTGCTGCAGTCCTGAGATGGTTTGTGTTGCACTGTTATTGTAAGGCTAAATGTTGGCCATACTTCTCAAACTCTTACAGCCAGTCATCTGGACAGGGCCATATATAATAGTAGGACATAGGAACAAACATGGGTAGAAGATCTTAATATTGCTGTTACAAACATAGACAGATGGGTTGCATTTTCTTATAGTATGAAGTCTGCATCTCTACTGTCATTTATGTTTTCACATCAACCTTTATTGGTTTGCCAGTAGTTTACCAGACAAACGCAATGTTATGACAAATGGAACAGATGAATGAGGCATACATGTGGACATTCTGCGAAATCCTGTCATTCATGGGGTATAGATGGTGCCCACTGATTTGTTGTCAGTACTGACACAGTTACTTGGCAGCCTTTATATCCTGGCACTATGCTGACTTGTCACAACTTGCTGTTCTACTAGGCACCATCTAGGTTACTCAGAACTGGGTACTGTCCATGTATGTGGCCCACTGACCCTCCATTATCTCTGGCTTTGTCCAGCTTTCCTGCAGTAAGAAATACTGACATCTGGACAGTCTGTAGAACTCCTACTGCAGATGTAACTCACATGCAAAATAATAGGTGCAGCTAGTCTCAAATCATGGACCCTATCAACTACAGTAATGTACTTAGCCCACTTAGCCATGACAGCCACCAATCAGTGCAGTATACGACCTGACAATATTACCACACACACACAGCACATTGATCCCTGCATATTGAGGCAATGGAACATGTTAGTAAGTTGATTGGGACAGCCCTGGGAATGTGTGGTCTGCTGCTATTACCTTATGAACATAAAGGTTACTGCAGTTGTATGGGAACATGGGGGTCTATGCTAGATAAACAAGTTTATCTTATCGAACGCTAACATAAGTGAAAATACCAGAACCTAAAACCTGAACTGTGAGATTGCAGTACAGTGAAGATGGAAATATTTGCCCTTTCCTCACTGTTGTGTGATCTCGGAGTTGGAATATATATTTAGTGGAGGGTGTGGGGGGCACAGCCCCCCACAATTGCAGTTTCGAGCTCTGGGAATTTCGATAATGTCAAGCGTTCGGTAAGATAAACTTTCGTTTTTCTAATATAGACCTGAACATGGTTGTGTCAGGGCTGGAGGAACATACCTCTCAACTGTACAGATTTTTGCAGAATGTCCAGATGTTTGCCTCATATTTTGGGTCCCTGTTTCATAAAATTGTGGTTTTCTGCCAAATTACTAGCAACTCATTAAAGATTGAAGTTAGAAAATAATGACAGACATTTGAGTTTCAGACTTCATACCCTTCAGAAAATTCATGCTAATGCAAAACCTGTTATTCTATCAATGTTCTAACTTGGTAAGTGCAATATTTAACATGTCTTTCTTTTTTGGCCTTTAGCCTACTTTTCTTTATGGCTTTGTACAGATTTCTTGCTCTAAGAGGTTGAGAGGTATGTAGGGGACTCCAACATTGACATCCATGCATCTGTCCTATGACCCCGCTGTTTATAAGTCCCTCATATAGTGCAGTGGGTTTTGCTGGCTTGGGGCCTACTGCATATTCTGGGGCACTAGTACTTGGCAGAGAGTCCCTGTTGTCCCACATATCTATCAGTTGTCTGCTTCCATCCCAGTAGCCCACTCCATTCCCTTGCATACATGCATCAATACCATACATATGCTACCACAGTCTACTAACCCATTCATTTGTTGTTAAGAAGAGTGACCTACCTTGTGCCTGCAGCAGTTGAGTGGATGGTGCTTCAGGGCTGACTCTGTTGGATGCACGCAGTACACAGCCTATACATGTTAAGTTATAGGTAGTGTGGTGTGGCTGGCATACTTTTTACTGTGAATGTGAGTCAGAGATAGGTGTCAGTCCCTGGGTCCCTAGGTTGTCAGTGCATGTGCTATGGGTTGCCTCTTTGCCAAGGCCAGGGCGTACTGGGGATGCCTACATCTGCCTTCTGGTTCAGGCTCAGGAGGTTCCTCCTCTGAGTCCTGCTGTGCCTGTGGGGACCTTGGCACTGGTGGAGATTGTGTGTCCCTTCCCTGTGATGTCCCTACCGCAGCTATTTCCTCAGGATTATATTGTGTAGCATGGCACATACTATGAACATGTGTGCACATGTGGCTGGAGAGTACAACAGGGCTCCAGCAGACATGTCAAGGCAGTGAAATTGTGACTTGAGCAGCTGAAACACATGCTCTATTATGTTCCTAGTTTGTGCATGTACCTCGTTATGGCATTCTTCAGTTGGTGTGTTTGCATTTATGATGGATGCCATCGTCCATGGTTCCAGTGCATAGCCAGCATCCCCCAGTAGATGGCTACATGGGATGTCCCCCCCTGGCAAATGTCTGGTACAAGTCTGATGTGTGCCGGATACACATTCATGATAATGCCCTAGGTATTGCACACAACCTGGCAGTTGATGTTGTGATACCATTGTGGTTAACATAGGCTCTACTCTTCTCACCAGGTGGTGCTTTGATGTGCACATGAGTGCAGTCTATGGCACCCAGTACCTCTGGGTAGTGTGCTACATGGTGGGAGAGATACATATTGCTGGCCTTCTTCTCAGGGGTGCGGAGTAAATAAATGTGCTCACTGGCATGTGTTAGCATGACATCAAGGAACTGTTGGAGTACTATGGATGCGGATGTCTATTAGACTCCCATCATGTCCCCAGTAGGTCTTTGGAAAGTACCTGTAGCTAGTGTTCTTAAGGCTACACATACCTTTGTTTCCATTGGGATGGTTTCCCCTCAGTTAGCTCTGGGTCTGAGTTGAGGGTGGCAGAGCTCGGTGACTTCTTGTAGTATGTCCCTGTCCACCATGTAGTGCTGTACTATTTCCAGGTCATGTAGCCCCTGAGAAGTTACCCTGGGCCTGAGCATTCTTCTCCTTCTCATTCTGGGCCTATTGTCAGCATCAGCAATGACATCAGCCTCTAGCACATACAGATGAAGCAGAGCAGCAGCAGCCCCTATCATTTTGTCAGTTAAAATTCCCAAGTGTTGTCTCCAATGGTGCAGAGTATGTGGGAAAAAGCAGATTGAAGGGTCCATGAATACTTTATACTGGCATGCTGCAGATACAGCTTGTGTGATTGACTATGTTACATTCCACCTGCCAGGAATATCACTGAGGGTTTGAATGGGCCAGTGTCAGTGGAACAGGGCTTATTAGTGATTTATACTTGATTGGCTTTCCTAGGCTATTTCCTTTTATTTATTTCTTTATTTTTAATTTCTTCCACTGCTAAGCACTGTGACACACCGTGCAAACCCGCAGAACAAGTGTAAGCATTGCTCAGCAGTTTGGACCCTCCCCTGTACCTGGGCACACTTAGCTTTTCTTTACCCAGCTAAAACACATGCCATGGGGCTAAGCATAGCTTAGCAGCCTCAGACACACAGCCCCTGCTTAGCTGTGCTTGCTGAGCACAAACGGGTGCCGCTAAGCTCCAATCCACTTAAACATGCCATGACACAGACCATTTTGATGTTACCTATCTGTTATGCCTACACAATCACAGTTCTTGCCCTACCATGGTTAGTACCTATGGACATGATGGCCCTATTTGCTATTCAATAACCCTGCCTCATTTGCATACAGTACTACACCAGGGCCTATCTCCTTAGCAACCACTGTAACCTGCCATTGTATGACTCTGCATGCTGGGCACTATCATGGAATACTTTTGCATATGTATACATTTCATATTTTACAGTTTTTATTATTACTATTTTTTTTTTGCAAGACGGCATGTTTGTGAGTTGCTACTCGCTGCTTAAAAATAAAATATGTATTAAAAATGATTTTCATAATTTGCATTGCTTTTTGAACTCACTGGCCATAGTTTTGGCCATTTGCATGCCTACTGTGCACGACACAGCCTTTTTATTTGGCTTTTACAGCCCCTGTTTAAAATTTATACTCCAGTGCATGTTTTTTAACTACATGCATTTATTATATTGCCATGGCACCTACACAGGTGCCTTTCTGATTTATAAATCACAAATTCACCTCATTACCATAGCTTTCACCAGCTTATGAAGTGATTTGCATTCCACGGACATCTCCGTGTCTGCACGATGTCTGCACACTCAGCCCTGTTTCCTGGATCACTCGGCAGCCATATTCTGTGTTCAGACTGCTACATTATTCCTACATGGAGAATCACTTTGTGTAGAGTTTATTGAATTATTCCTAGTTTCTTGTATGCTGGTGCTGTTGAGTTGCTGGTATGTTACTGCTCCCTTTAATTCCATGTGAACATGACCAGTATAACAATGTCTGAGGTGTTTTATATCAGCAATGAAAAACATAAAATCATCACACATCATCGGATCTGTGTTATCATTTGTCACTTATGTATATTGTGTTTTATGAGATTACCATGTAACATTTCCATGGCTATACGATACTTGCTTGCCTATTACATGTTTGCAGGTGATAAACCCCTTTACTATGGGTGCCACTGGCATTTCTTTGCTAAAGCATGCCCATTTCTGATGTACCTGACATTACAACTATAAGGTCTATTTGTTCATGTGTGTACATGCTGAGGTGGAGAATACAGCAGTAGAGTTGTCTTACATACATAAATTCCCAGCATATACATCTCATATGCAATAACTGCAGCCAATGCATTAATCCCATAATGTATCTTCTGTACTTGCTGTTATCTCAACTCAGCATTTATTAAAACATGTATATCACATGTCCACTCCTCTTTAATAGATTGCAGCTTTATATCCCTGTCACATCCTTTGTTAACATGTCCACTTTATTTATGTGCACACATCCGGTATTGTCATTGGCATTAATTATCATTACATCAATATTGCAGGATTTACGTCAGAAAAGTTTCTTTGGCACTTCAGCAAATTTACCTGCAGTATATGAGTAGACATTACATGTTTCCCCTTCCATACAAATTAATTATGCTGTATAAAGCCCTTATTGTTTGTATTCATTTCCCACATTTCACTTCACATGCTTCAGTATTATTTCAGTGTACTTGCCTTAATATTTCTGGGCTACAGCATGTACAAGCATTTTATTTACATTTTGTCATCATGCTTGCAAGCACCTTTCCATGCCCGAGAACACTATTGCTGGCTACAAAAAGGTGCTTGCCAAATGTGTTGGCCCAGTGAGCAGTACAGATATTTGGTTAGCGCTGCTGCTCATCATGCTATTATGCTTAAATCGTATAGGCGTAGTACAGATCCTACACGATTGTTAATGAATCCCACGGTATATGTAAAACATCCTGAAATGTTCACAAAAATTATAGGAGTTGAAATTGAAGAATTTGGGTAGCAACATAATTTTTCTTTGTGTAAGCTCAATAAAAGGATGGACTATTAGAAAATGTTTTCTGTGTCTGCATTTGTTACAGACAAAGGTACCACCTACCTTTGAACAATCTGCTTTAAGATATATTCAAAACTAAATTTAAAATGAGTTATCTTCTTATTAATAAAACTGAGAAATCCCCGCCAAACATTTTTAGTGCAGGTAGATTCATTAGTATGCACCAGTTCTTTGTAATTATCTCAGTGCTGTAGGCGCACTCTTAAACCTTTTATCAGAACAAGCAGTGTTGTCAGTCTTCTTAAGTATCGCCTTGATTTTCTTTCTTCCATGAGTATCGTTATCAATAACAGCATTTAGTAATGTCTGTCTGTGCAGTCCTTTACCTTAAATGCAGCACCAGAAGAGATCATGTGACTGGCCCACATCATCTGACTTTTCAGAACATTCTGTTACATGCAATCAGGATGCATATCCTGCAGTCTAAATATGAAAAGCTGACCAGACTTTATTGAACCGTACTTGCAACTATTCTTTATATCTAAAAGCATAGTACTTACTTTAATAATGTGAAAATTAACTTTCACAAAGGAAGCTGAATTATTCATATAACATTTAAATACACCCTATCTTCTTTTAGTGCTGTTTTTTCATTCATTTGAAAGTTAAACTTGAAAAATGAACTAATGTACTTTATATCACATCTAAATTCTTCCTATATTTCTACAGTGGGTGATCAGCCAAACAAAACATCCACAGAAAACAAGGTTCATCCCTGTCCATATTCAAGTGTGACTTTGATCTATGAATGGGAAACAGAAATTTTACCCCAGGACTGGCCTCCATACCTCACAACTGTACAGATTTTTGCAGAATGTCCAGATTTTTGGCTCATATTTTTGGTCTGCTCCTCATAAAATTTGTGGTTTTCTGGCAAATCACTTGGATGAACTGATGAATGAAATCACTAAATAATGCTATACATTTGAGTTTCAGACTTCAAATCCTTCAGAAAATGTATGATAAAACAAACCCTGTTATTCTAACAACTTTCTAAGTTTATAAGAGCAATATTTAAAATATGTCCCTATTTTTGGGTCTTTGTCCCCCCATTTTGGTAGGTTTTGTCCATATTTCTTTCACTTAGAGGTTGAGAGGTATGCTGGCCTCTGTACTGCCAATAGACAGACACAGTTCCTAAATGCTTTATCCCATGCATAGGTTCCCTCAAATTATCTATGGTATGTTGTTGTTGTTTGTCTTTTGGCTTTTCCCGGTTAGGGGTCGCCACAGCGGATCTCTGGTAGTCTAATGATTGGCAGTAGATTTTCATGAACGTCGAGGTGCCAGCTCGACGTCCAACCTTCAAGGAAGGCACGCCCATTTAAGCATGTCTTTCGAACACCCACCCAACCGCAGGGAGGACATGCAGACTCCACACAGAAGGCACTCCCCGCACTCTAACCGAGAATCGAACGCGAGAACCTTTTGCTGTGAGGCAACAACACTACTGCTGCACTACCGCGGATTTAAATTATCTATGGAATGATCCCAGCTATTCCCATTATGGGTAATAAATAATTGTCAGTCATGGGATGGATAAGGCCAGTCTAAACCAAATGGGATTGGGTATTTCAAGCACAAAGAGGAAAACTGGCTATGTTTAAAACTGCCTGCAAGGGCAGTTAATCTGTTACTTACGTATGAACAAATGAACCTATAAAATGTCATTAAAGTACACAAAATTTTTAAAGAAACTTAAAAAAAAACACACTATTAAATAAATACATATTCCCATTCTGCCAATTACACGTTGATGCAATTGAAGGCATAGGAATTACTTCTGTCACATTTTGAATATACCAGAAAAATATTCTATCAAGTACAAAAGTCTGGTTTAATATTAAATCCAGATGTTCAGAAATATACCTGATTTCACTATCCCAAGACTGTTATGGCCACACAATGCTCTTCCAAGCATGTTAAACTATGCTATTTGGGAATTAAATGCACACAGTCATTACTGTGTGATATATTTCCCAGTGTTTGCTGAAGTTAATGATGTCCTTGTTAGTTTGTAAGGGGTACAGTCAACAAACAGTGCAAGTATATGTGACTGAGATTGCTGTTTTCTATGGGAACTAACTTCTGTCACAATTTCTACTTGTGTGATTAGAATGATTCCAATATTTTAGGAGTGTTCCTCCTTCTTTGATTTGGTGCAGCTGTGGAATTGATATATATATATATATATATATATATATATATATATATATATATATATATATATATATATATAATTTATTTAGATCCAGTTTGATGACCGGGGATGTCCACTGGGATCAAGGAGCCTGTTTTCAGTGGAGGCCCGGGGAGAAAAGCTCCATATTACATAGTAAAAATAAGCAAAAAGTAATATTATATAGTAAAACTTAGCAAAGTATAATCGTAAAATAGAAGAACATATATTACATACTTACACACTAGATTAGAGAACAAGTTGTATTGAGGTTAAGTTGTACAGAGGTAGTAGATCATGTGTACATGGTTATAACAACTAACAACTGTAAATCATCTGTACATGGTTATAAAACTAACATTTGTAAATTGCAGTAAAACCAATTTTTCTCCAGAAAAAGGGGAAAATAACGGTGGGAAGTACATTATTTACTATGTATACATTCATGATATTGATGTATTCAGAGAGAGGCAGCTGTAAAATAGAAAAAGTGGAGTGCATACATTACATTTTAGGTTACGGATGCGTTGATGTTCTTTGTTAAATACCATCAACATGTATATGTTGGCAGTAGTGAGAATCATTCCCAGATGGGGGAGAGAGACGACAGATAGTATACTATTTACAGTATATACATTCAAGATATAGATGTTAGATTAAGTTATATTCAGAGTGAGTCAGCTGTTTAGGAAATCAGTATGGAGCAAAGTTACTTGTAGTAGAGTCAATAGCAGGTTAGGTAGGTAGAGTGCAATTACATTTCCAATTATAGGAGAGGTAGGAATGGAGCTGGGTTTTAAAGTGTTCAAAGTTTTCAGAAATTCTTAGAGAAGGAGGGAGAGAATTCCATCTTTTGGCTAAGAAAAAGGATAGGAGAAGCTGACCAGCGGGATGGTTTGGTTTGTGTACAGAAATTAGATTTTGGTGGGCAGATCTCAGAGTTCTGTGAGGGGTGCATGATGGTAAGGTGTTTGTTAGTGCTGGGCATTTAGTTGGTTTAAAAATTAGTTTGTGGGCTGTAGTGAGTTGGAGGTAGTCAAGGTAGTTGGGAAGTTCTAGCCAATTTAGCAGGGGGAGAGACATACAGTGGTTGGAGGAATATTTGGATTTAGTGGTGAATTTTGGCATATGTGTAAGTACAGGTGTGTGTGTGTGTGTGTGTGTGTGTGTGTGTGTGTGTGTGTGTGTGTGTGTGTGTGTGTGTGTGTGTGTGTGTGTTCTATGTATATATATATATATATATATATATATATATATATATATATATATATATATATATATATATATATATATATATATATATATATATATATATATATATATATATGGATCTACTTCTAAAGGTCGAAGTTTCCAAACTTCCAACTTCAAACAGCAGTGAGCAAACATTAAAGTTTTGAAAATTCAAAAACGAAATTTAAAAAAAAAAAAAAAAAAAATATATATATATATATATATATATATATATATATATATATATATATATATACATATATATATATATATATATATATATATATATGTATATATGTTTTTGCAGGCCCCCCTGAACCCATGTCTCCTCACCCCCTGCTAAATAAATATACCAACTTCGAGATTACATTACAGTGAAGAAAATGGTAAATATCCCACACTGCTCTGTATGGAGATCTCCACTGAAAACATTTAAAGTTTCAAAACTTTGATCTTATGGTCTCGGCCATTTGAAGTTAGAAGTTTTGAAACTTCAAGCTTCTGAAGGGGATATTATATGTGTGTGTGTGTATATATATATATATATATATATATATATATATATATATATATAGGGTCTATATTATAACATTGAAGTTTCAAAACTTCGAATGTTCTAATATCAACCCCTATTCAGCGAAAGCTGAAAATATCATAGCAACAGAAAACCAAATTTTTTCCTAGGGATAGAATTTGGTTGTCCATTTCTGTTGCTTTGGTATTTTCAGCACTGTGTGGAAAGTTACAGGTCGGATTCAGGTAAGTGTGTGATTGACTGCAAGGTAGGTTAGTTAGGGTTAGGGTGCAGGATAGGTATGTGTGCAATTGTGTGGACGTGAGAGTTAGGGCGGGTTAGGTGAGTTAGAGTTAGGGTGTGGATTAGGTATGTGTGCGATTATGTGGATGTGAGGGTTTGGGCAGGTTACGTGAGTTAGGGTTAGGATGCAGGTCAAGTAAGTGGCCCATGTCAATACCGGAAGATTGCCAAATTCTGGTAATAATGGCCAAACAGGTAAAAAACGCACTCTCCAAAGCTAAGAATACAGCATCCATGGGACCAGATGACATCCCAGGCTGTGTACTACATGAACTACAATATGAACTGGCACCTCACCTAAGTGTCATGTTTAATCATAGCCTCACCTCCGGTTTCGTGCCCACTGAGTAGCGCAGAGCTACAGTTATCCCACTCCACAAGGGGGGATCCACCTTGGATCTTACCATCCCATCAGTCTGACAAGCCTTATCTGCAAGGCCATGGAGTGTGTTATCATGGAACTTATAAACAAAGACACTGGCAACCTTCAGACACTGAACACACCCAGTTTGGGTTTGTGAAGGGCCGATCTTGTCTCCTGAACCTGATTGACTTCTTCGAATCAGTTTCCAGAGCCATGGACAAGGGTAAGGTGGTTCACACAGCCTATCTAGACCTTGCCAAGGCTTTTGACACCATCCCCCACTCTGGAATCATAGATAAACTTACTAAGCTGGGCATTAATCCATACATCACCCAATGGGTTGCTAACTGGCTTACTGATAGAACCCACACTGTAAAAGTAGCCGACTCCAAATCCAGCTCCAGACAAGTGACAAGTGGAGTACCTCAGGGTTCAGTCCTGGGACCGCTCTTGTTTGGCATCTACTTCTCTGAAGTACAGGCCAACACTAAGGGACTCTGGCTAACAACGTTTGCAGATGACTGCAAACTGGGAGCCATTATTGAATCCCCAAATGATGTGGATACTCTACAAAAGGGCCTTACAGAAACAGATGCTTGGTGCCAGAGCCATGGGCTCAAGCTCAATCCCAAGAAATGTATAGTTATCCCCTTTGGGGAAAAAAACATGTATCCATGAATTACCATATAGGTGGCAGTATACTAAACACTGAAAGTGTGATAAGAGACTTAGGGACACAGGTGGACAGTGATCTCACCTTCGATAACCACATCGCCACAACAGTCAGGAAATCCTTCTATGTGGCACACCTCATCTCTAAGGGCTTTTCATCCAGAAAAAAGGAGGTCATTGTCCCACTGTACTCATCCCTCATTAGACCCATTATAGAATGCCAAAATGTAAAATAATACCACTAAATTCCAAAGTATCCTTCAGCAAAAACAGAGCAGCAACCGATGAAATTGCAAGATATAGATGCACCAGGCTGTGCGGAAACACTAGGCTGTGAAATATTATTTACAACCTTACAATATGAGCAGGATTTATTGCAAATTTATGAATCAACTATCAACTTAATCCAGCTCAATTCAATTTAATTTAATTAAATTGGCCAAATTGATGTTTGTTTTTCATTGGTCGACACTTGCTATATAAGAAATGTTTTATTATTGTTTAAATAGATCTGATGAAGCATGCACAGCGCACGCGAAAGCGCTTATCCTTTTTACCTTGTTTCATGTGTTATTTGGAATAAAAGACAGAATTTTAATCTAACTCCTCGTGGTGTATCCTTGAAGTTCTACTTTGATCATCGCTTGACCCATTATAGAATACAATGTGCCGTTTAGTATGTACCTCTCAAGACATCTGCAACAACTGGAAAGGCCGCAGAAATACCTCACTAAAAGAATCACAGGCCTAAAGCAGATGCCCTATGCTGATCGCCTTAAAAAACTCCAACTATACTCTGTTGCATATCGTCTACTCAGAGGCGATATCTGCTTAACATACAAGGCCATGTCAAATCCAGAGCTGTTGGGCATGCTACAATTAAAGAAATCTCAATCCCTCTGAGCCACACGCTCCAGGGATCTAAACCTTGTCATCACAATAAACAAAACATGCTGGTGGGATAGGTTCCTGACCCAGAGACTCCCCAGACTCTGGAATAGATTGCCCATATATGTCAAGCAGAGTGCCTCTTTGGCCCTCTTCAAAAGGAACCTTGACGATTGGATGGGAGAAAGGAAATTCACCCCAGGGATCACGTCAGTCACCCTGCTAGACAGGGGTCCAGGGAAGTAAATAGTGTGGGAAGAAATAGCCACTGAATTCTTATGACTAGGCTTGTATAGACCCTAGTGCTGATAGCCTAGTACCAACCTATGAACCTATTGTGTAGACGTGAGGGTTAGGGTGGGTTAGGTGAGTTAGGGTTAGGGTGCGGGTGAGGTGAGCGTGCGATAGTGATGGACCTTAGGGTTGGGGTTTGGGTTAAGGTAAGTGTATAGTTAGTGGTGTGTATATAGTTTAGTGTAGGGTTAGGTGTAAGATTTTAGGTGTATGTGTGTGGCTTGTTGTTTGTTTGGTGTGTTGTGTGTATGTGTTTTGGAAGAGCAAATTTTTTCCCTAAGAATAAATTCGCTGTTCTGTATGTTTGATGTTTTTAGCTTTCACTGAATAGGGGTTGATATTAGAACATTTGAAGTTTTGAAGCTTCAATGTTCTAATATAGACCCTTTATATATATATGTGTGTGTGTATGTATCTGTTGTCAATTAAAAGACATTCTGTATTATAGTTACATTGTATTGCCAAACTTAAAAATCAGTTGAGACAAGGATAAAGATATTGGGTGGAATTCATAGTCATTACACTTATGAGTAAGTGCACTTCCTCGTGTCTATGGATTAGCACACCCAAACAATGATATACAGAGGTTATTTTCATTTACAGGCAGTAGCTTCAAATTAATTTATGTAACTGAATGATTAATTACTTTCTAATGAGAAATGATATAGAATTTTTTTGCTAATATGCCCCCTTCCTGCCCATTTGCAATTCATAGCCATTTTTGGATGCGTTTCACTCTATTCACTTATGTGTTATAAAAGGTGGAATCGTTCCTTTTGCATCTATTTGATTTGGTGAAGATGCTTGCTTTTGTTGTTTCTAATGTGATCTGTTTTGTTGGACGAGACCAAAACTTGTAGTTATGTGCGCTAACCAAGAAAGGATAATAAAAACAAGAAAAAGTCTTTATAGTTTTCTTAATCAGAACATTCTTGATATGTTTACAGTGTACAGGGGCATTTTAAGGGCTTTAGTGAGTATGTATGGCCACAGCCTAGAAATGGGGAATGCATGGCCTTTCTATACATGTGGATGCTTACATATGTATAGCCCTCATTATACCTGGCACAGGGACCTTCCAAAGGCAAAATGGGACATGCTGGTAATTTCTCAGGCTCCTGCTTTGAGGATACTTCAGCAGTTCCAAGATATTCTCTTGGCACTTGTGAATCAGTACATTTATTTCCCGGTGTCACTTCAGGACTGAACCACAACCATGTGTGCCTTTTATAGGATGTCAGTCTCTCTCTCTCTCTCTCTCTTAGCTACTTGGTGTGATAAATTGGACCCATGTTGCCATTAGGACACCATCAGACCTATAGGCAGATGACACTGCAATCAGAAGGGCTGCCAGTGAATTGACTGCCAGGTAGTGTGTGATGCATGGGAGTGCATCACCAATGTGTCTGCCTAGCATCTTTGCAGTGCACACGATCCCCACATCTACTACACAAGCTCACTCTATCTGCTCTTTCTGCATTGCAGTATGTCTTATAGTCACCTTGTTGGGTCACCTTGTTGTAAGATGAAATAGTAATTTTAATTATTTAATTAGTTACTCTAGTAAAATTTATTGCTTATTACTAAACTGCTCTTCACATTTTCTTATATTTTCTTGTGTTTTCCTGGTGATGCAGGCTGTCTCCTGGAACTCTGCCTCATGGCCTCTGTAAAGAATCAAATGGAAGCTGCAGAAGAAAGAAATAACACTACTGTATCACAGACATGGGCTGTCATTGAGAGAATGTTTGGCTTGTTGAAAGCCTGTTTCCATTACCTGATTGAGAATGGGTGTGCCCTTCAGTATTGCCCTACTATTGCATGCAGGATGGTTTATCACATCTTGCATTCTGCACTATATGATCAAGTACTGGTCTGATGGTGAGCTGTCCCATGATGTCACTGCATCAACCGGTGCAAGTCCTGTCATGATTGATGCTATTGTTGGTAGCCAGCCAACAGCATTAATAAGGTACCCTGTGCTGCAGGCTTGTACATGGTATACACTTGCAAAGGCAAAGAGGCACTGTCTAGACCACAGTTATGGACTGTGACATACCGATTTCTGTTCCCTCATTACAAAAAACACATACCCCTTAGCTTAGTCCTACACGAAAGTGCCTGTTTAGGAACAGGACTGCAGCGCGCCATGCATATTAATAAGGCATGCTGCCCAAGCTCCTAGGCTTACATGGAGCTTGTATGAGTACAGGGGGTGTATCTGAGAGCAGAGCTCTCAGAATAAACATGCCCCTCCAATGTAGAACAGCAGAAAGTGGTAAGAAATGAATGAGACCGCTCATAGGTGTCTGCATATCCCCACCAACAGTCGCCCATGTGTAGAACAGCAACAGTACATATAAATTAAATGAAGAAACCCTTTTATTTTTTTTTAAATACGTGTACAGCTAACCGTAGGTGTGTGGCTGTGCCCATCGCTTAGCTATGGTTAAAGCAGCTTAAAAGGCTGAAGAGGATAACAAGGAAGATATATGTAAATGAAGCCACAAAGCAAGAGTGTAGAAGACAGAGCATTTGCCTAATGAGCAGGCATTCCCGGTTCGAGTCCCCCTGCAGCACAGTCTATTTTACATGGCAAAGCACGTTGTAACCAACATTTTTGTTGTAAAACCCACTAAATAACATATATTTATGAGCTGGAGTACTGCAATAAATGCACATGTGAAGTGTCATAATGAATAAGGCACTAGTAAGCAGGTCTAAGCACAAATAAGCAGCAGTAAGCATATGTAAGCACTAGTAAGCGTGTTTAAGTGTGTTTGTGTGGGGGTAAGCTCTGCCTACACAGATTAAGCAATGTGAAAGCTCACTGAGTATAAGAAATTGTAACTGGAAGTTAGCAGTGCTTACCGCTGTGCAAACATGTGCAAACCCACTTACAACTGCTTTAAAGTGCCTTAATAACTTTGTATTCAAAGGCCCGTGTTGGGCCCAGCAACAAAATAAACAGCCTCTGCAAGGCTCGAATGCAAGACCCTGTATATTACGGTCACAGTAGTTGACCACTAAGCCATCATAACAGTACATAAGATTGAGGTTTCAACAAAAAAATATTCACCATAGGAAAATCAAACTGAACATGTGAAAGGAATCTATGTATAGTGTGATGTTGTATACATAACATAAATATGTGAACTGGAGTACTGCAGTAAGGCTAGATGTGAGGTGTTATTGTAATAAAGTGTTGACGTCCCCAGGACCCCATACAGTGTATGTACACATGAATCACGGATACCAGACACATATATAACATGTAATGAATAATAAATCAATGCCAAAAGGAAAATATAATGCAAATTAAATATTAAGCAATGCTAATAATTGCACAGCTCAGCTTACTTAGCGTAAGCAATGTGTAGGCTGGCTAACTCAATCTGCTCAGTGGTATACCCCTTTAAGCAATGCCAACATTAGGTAAGCAGGTGTGCCCATAGCTTAGCCTTTTCAAAACCATCCAATCATGGGAAAGTGCAGGAAAAAGGGTGTATTTAAACCCCACAGGTGCAAATACGTCCCATAACTGGTTGCAGCTCCCTACTGTAGGCAGAATGGCTGGAGTTGGGGAATGCACTTGATTTAGAGCGCAGCGTTGGGGCACCCAGGAGACCAGATTCATGGTATGGCTCCTAGTAAAACACCATGAACAGGGACTATTGCAGGGCCAGTACCAGGGCTGTCAGTATAAAGTGGATGCCTGGGACAGTCTTGCCTGTGACCTCACCAGTGCCACTGGTAGCCCCCGGAATGGTGAGCAGGTCAGGCATCACCATGCTGACTTGAAGCGGCAGTGGGGGGATCTCTTGGAGCAGTGGATCCAAGAATCAAGGCATATGGCTGAAGCCCCAGCACTGAGTAAGTACTCATTCTACTATGCAAATAATGATTGCCTAGCTTGTGTATGCTATGGATAGGTAATGGCTAAATATTACCGTATTTCTCTGACAGCTGCAGATAAGCGGGCTGCGAAGCAGCAAGCCCATGCTGCTAGGCTGCAAAGGCTGTGTCGCGAGGCAGGTTAGTAATAATCTTGTATGTGCTGTCATAACAAATACATATAACAGTTCTAGAAAGTGTTTTACCAGTATAAAGGTGTATTGCATATGGGATATATTGAATAAACTAGACAATACGGCAGGAAGACTGTCATATAGGTTATGTGTAAATAAAGGTGTAATATCTTGTGAATAAAAGTATAACCTCTGGAGTGCTTGTGTACATTCTGCTGTCAAATGTTGCAGTGATGCATTGCATAAATAGTACTGTTGTATTAAGCAGTGTTACCCACACTGCTGAATGCAGATAAAATCTGTAGGAAGTTCAGTATAACAGTGTTGGAAGTCCCAAGATGTCAGTCATAGTATACAGCTGAGGGAGACTTAGATAGAAAACATTGAAATGCTTTACATCAATTCCTAGATAGCACAGTGTACTACGATGTCAGTTGTAATACTTTTACCACACACAGCAGGGGTTTGAATCCCAGGAGTGGTACTAAGTTGTAGGTATAATCATACCCCACAACTGTACAGAGTTTGCGAGAATGATTAGATAGAAAGCTGTATGCATAATTAGACCCAACTGTACAGAATTTGCTAGAATGTTCAGATAGTACGCTGTAAGCATAATCATAACAAGCAACTGTGCAGACTGTGGCAGAATGTTCAGGTAGTAAGCTGTATGCATAGTCATATCGCTCAAGTGTTCCGATCTGTCCAGCATGTCCAGAAAACTGGCCAAAATCTGCTGCCTGGTAACCTGTTCCCCTGACAAATCAGTGTGATGATCCAAGAAATGCAGGCAGCTTTTACTGATATATAACTGATAGTCAGACCTGTACATAGTCAGAGAATGCATATTTATTTTATTTATTTTATTTTACATTTGTTGACCGGGAGAATCCGACTGGATATATGTCCATTTTCAGCGGAGGCCCGGGGAGAAAAGCTCCACATATAGAGTAAATTACATACAGGATAAAATAGATACATATTAATACATTATTGTAATAACCAACAGAGTTGCAGGGTAAACCTGTCATTGTAGCATCTTACCCAAAGTGTATGACAGCTATTCTCAAAATATGTCACATTAACACCTGCATCCTGTCAAGCCATGACCAGACTGTGTTCAATAACAGATTGTTAGGTATGTATATAACATCAATATGGAATCTGGGAATATGTGTAGAATTTGTCAGGTAGTGTTAGCAAAGATTTTCTCCACAGCTATAACAGGTAAGAGATGTAGACTGTAGGTACAACACAGTTCACTTATATACTTGTCTACAAGCATGGAATCTGGGAGTATGTGTAGAAATCGTTAGGTAGTGTTAACAATGATTTTCTCAACAGCTATAACAGGAAAGAGGTGTAGACTATATGTAAGACACAGTCCACATATATACTAATCTACAAACATACCATTGTACAAAGTAAGGCCATTGGGTAGTGTAATAATACACGTAAAGGACAAATCACTACAGGGAAATATTAGTTGTTAAGTGACCTCTCTCTCTGTCACCCCCACCATATGTGCTACAATAACCTAATTGCACACCTCAGTGGGTATGTGTACACTCCAGTCTTTTGTTGGGACATATGTCCTATTGGTTTATAAATATTCACATTTGGTTCTATGCATGCTCCATGTTAAAATACTCCCATATTGGTGGCCTGTTGCCATCAATGAAACCTGCATGCTGTTGTAATGGCCAATGTTGTACCATATATGCATGTGTTCTGCTTGCTCTGCAACTGTTATAAATCTGGTGTCTTGGATGTCTGCTGTTAGAATTAATCCTGAATGCTGTTGACTATTACTAACCGATATCTTTCTTAAAACTGCAACACCATAGCTCGTATGGGAAGGCCGGTCCCAGCAGACCCACTTGTCCACCTCAGCTGGCCATGGTACTGGGCACCAGCACATCTGGGGCCCAGCCTGGGACCTCCTCCTCCAATGGCTCTGCACCAACTTCAGGTGGAACTGCCGCAGGGGATGGGGCTCAGCTCCCCCAGGAATGGGGAAGGAGAGGTACCTGTCACCCACCATCAGGATCATGCTGTGGTGCGTAGTGAGCTCGGCAAGGAGATTCGAGACAAGCTCTGCCAGCTTGAGATCTGCATGGTGCAATTAGAGGGTGAGCCTGCCCCTCCTACCCAGCCCCCAGAACAGCCACCTTTGGGGCCGTGAAGGTGCAGTGGTGACTGCCCATGGGTAGGGACCTCAGTCCCACTGTTTCCATTTAGGGCCTAATGGGCTTGCGATTTCCAAACACCCCTCCCTGTCCAAGGTGTTAACCCCCCACATGTGTCATATACCGCCACTGTATTAGTCTTGTTTGTATTGTCTGTTAACCTACCCAACCTACCTCCCCAAATATACCTACTACCCCTCCCCAACATCCCACACTCACCAGAAAAAAAGGGCAATCTGTTCCCCAAAAATATCTAGCCCCATAAATAGCTGCCCATTTCACACACGTCCACTGGACACATGTAATCTGGTCTAATTGGCATCACAACTTATTATTGTTTTCCTCACCACTACCCAGGGGCTTGAGTGTCCAAATCTACCTCCAAATTCAGTGTATATGAACAGCTGTTGCTGTAGAAGAAATGGGCAGCTATGGACCTTCCCTACACCCTTCCTGCACATCCCTGGCTATTTTCCCTACTGTCTTTCCCTCTTTGTGCCCCTTTTTTCACCACTTTCCTATCAACCCCTTTTTCTTTTCTTTTAAAGAAATTAGCACGGGGGTAAGCTTGAGTAAGCACGTTTAAGCAGCAGTAAGTGGGTTTAAGCCTGTTTGCGCAGGAGTAAGCACTGCCTACACACGTTAAGCAATTTAGAAGCTAACTGAGTGTAAGAAACCGTAAACTGGATGTTAACAGTGCTTACCTTCGTGCAAACCCGCTTACAACTACTTTAAAGTGCCTTAATCATTCTGCATCCAACGGCCTTTGTTCTGTCCAGCAACAAAATAAACAAGCCTTTGCAAGGCTCAAACCCAGGACCATGTACACCATATACAAAGAGATTTACCACTAAGTCATGCCAGATATACATACATCTCATGTTTTCAGAAACATAACATCCAGACCAGTCATGCAACAGTACGGAGAATATATACCAACATCTAGATGTATGTGTGTATGTGTGTGAATATATTAATATCTTAACAGATACTTCTTCTTTCGGCTTTTTCCCGGTTAGGTGTCACCACAGTGGATCACCTGTCCGCTCATGATTGGCAGTGGAATACACACACACACACACACACACACACACACACACACACACACACACACACACACACACACACCTAGGGCCAATTTAGAGTGTCCAATTCACCTACAGCATGTCTTTGGGATGTGGGAGGAAACCGAAGCACCCAGAGGAAACCCATGTGATCATAGGGAGGACATGCAAACTCCACACAGAAGGCACCCCAGCCGAGAATCGAACCGGAGAACCTCTTGCTGTGAGGCAGCAACGCTAACCCCTGCACCACCGCGGCTACCCAATATCTTAACAGATACAACATATTGATATACCTAGAGATATCTATATCTATATATATATATATATATATATATATATATATATATATATATATATATATATATATACATATATATATATATATATATATATATATATATATATAAATATATATGAACATGTATACATGCAAATGCCTACATCTACACATATATATGTCAACACCTATATGTCTACATATACACAGCAAGTTACATATATGTACGCAGATATATATCTCTGTAGGTATATATGGACATAGTTATAAATATGTAAGCAAATATATATACCTATATAGGTATATATGGCCATACATCTATAGATAGCAATGGTAGATTCACAGAAACATGTATGTCCACATGCACTGTTAATGGAGTTGAGAGGTCCCAAACAATGCACATCTTGTATGAATTTGCATACCCCCCCCCCGCAGCCAAACATGTCCACCTTGCAGTACACTACTAAGTGTTGCAGATCCCATAACCAGGACCTGACACGACATGGGCACATGATGTTAACATTACTACATCTCACCTGTAAGATGTCAGACTGGTATTCATAACATATCATGCAGTACAGTCTGGAACACATAGGAAATGTAAAATGTGGAAGCTATCAACATCCCCAGGATACATATACACAGGCACATATATGAAGATACATATATATATATAGACATGTACAGTAACATACTTATGTAGTAGGCACACACAATATGGTACAGCCACTATGCCTACAGTTAACACCCTAACAACTGAACACTGGATGAGCCACACATAAAAATTGCATTCATTGCCTGCAACATATACCCACAGAGAGGTCATAGACTAAACACCACACACAGATTTGTAGACATGGAATACCTTTATTTGTGTACTATTACAGATTTATATGCCATGTCATATAGCTGTTCAGACACTGACATCCATATCAACAGAGCAATGCAACTGTGAAACAGTTATACTGATACAGTAGTCTGGAAAGGTCCACAACTGTTGCTGTCCAGGCCAAGCCCTTTTATTCGTACATTAGTAAAGACAGACTGGGCCACAGGATACCACACAATCAATAGTATGTGATGCAGGTGTATAGTCCAGCAGCCTCTATGTACACTCTGTACACAATCACTAGGTAGTAAAGACTTCAATTGACAAAATCGGGTGTAACTGTTACATAACAAGCCATAACTGACACCATCACAGGCACACTGGCAAAGTGAACAGTCTGTATGGCAAAAAACGTAGGCCTGCAGTAACCCACTTTATGTAAGTAATATCAAGATAGGTGACATGTATGGTACTGTACATCCAGCTACCTTAAGGCAGCTCACCCCTGATACCCCCACATGTTGTAACAGCCTAGGTTATGTATGGTGCATCTCCCCTAGACACAATAATACATGGTCATATACCACTGTTACATACACTGGCCTAAGGAGTGCATATGGGCACACATGTATTGTGTAGGTGAAGCCCACACATATATGGCCTCAGCCCCACTGTATGTGTGGGGGATGCAATAGCAGTGGACTGCTGGCATGTATGGCAGCAAGGTATACGTATATGTGCATATGTATCTCTATCTGTATATGTGTACACATATACTGCTCGTTGTGTATATACATATATATATATATATATATATATATATATATATATATATATATATATATATATATATATATATATATATATATATATATATATATATATATATATATCTTTAGGTGTGTATATGCATATCTATGTACATATACATATACACACCTATCTATATATGTCGATATGCATGTGTAATTATCTACATAGATATCTAGATAATCATCTGTACATATATCTTCACCATATGTCCTGAACATAGGGTGTAGCCCTAACTCAGTCCCGTAGTCCCACCTTCGTAGTGCAAGGGGATGTCAGGCATGTATAGCAGGTATATTAGGAGACTACTGCTACTGTAATAGGGATTGTCTTCACAGACATGGTGTGTGAGTGAGGTCACATCTGCTTTTCACATGTGTGCCATTGGCTTCTGACAGACATCCTAAGGACATCATAGTACAGTACCGTTGCAAGCATGAAATGCTCCTGTGGACTACAGCAGAGATATTGGCCAATAGATGTGGACATTCTGACACACTCTGTACAGTCCAGAGGTATACACAGAACCCCTTAGTGCAGAACATGTGGACCAGGCCTGACAATGTGGATGTTAACAGCCATGTAGATGGGTATAACACATAATGACTGGTATACATGAGATATATATATATATATATATATGTATATATATATATATATATATATATATATAGATATATATATATATATATATACATATATGTATATATATATATATATATATATATATATATATATATATATATATATATATATATATATAGGTTATGCATTCACACATCTCCATCTGTCCTGACACATAATTACTGCTGGTACAGAGGTTCCATGGTGGCCACATACTACCCACTAGATATTGACATACATCTGTACAGCATCTTACAGCTCTGTCTGACATACATGACTGTTAAGGGAGGCCCAGCAACAGTACATCTGGAAAGAATCTGGACATGACACCTCACTGGGTAAGTACACTCAGCTGCTAGGCATGTAACAAAGCACTGTGCAGGCTACAGGCAGACTAGCTCAACACTGGCCTGCATCTCCTATGGGGGAATGCACATATGCCTGTATATATAGCAGGCTCTACAGGCATGTCACAGCATAGGTTAAGATACACATGTGAGAAAGTGCATAACCACAACCAATGTGAACACAGCCACAGCCACATATCGTAAGCTAGCATATTACAGTATATGGACTATCTGTTCAACACCATCCTCATATGAGCCACTGACACACTAACCCTATATATACTGGGCTACTACACAGTGTGGTCTGATGGCCATCTGTGGTATGGGACATGTGTGTGTATGGCCCTACAAACATGTAAGCCAATATGGTAACATACAGTGGAGCAGCATGTAACATCAATTAGGATGGGAGCTAGGATGATGACATCTACCACAGTCTGTACACAGGCCAAGGTGCATATTAACAATACACACACTGTCGGCATTCACCATAAGTACTCAGACCTCAGTACTGTACAAACAACCACAGAATGTCCAGATATGATGACTCTAATGATGGTGTACAGCACATATGCACCTCTTAATGCACGACATATGTACAAAGGTTGACAGAGATGTGGCTGGAAGCACATACACAGGGCTAATATTGACATGCTGCTGTGATAACGTCATACATTTACTGTTGTAACAGGGTTTGTTGCAACATATGTCCTATGAGGGATATGAGGTCAGTAACTGTCACGGCTTGCACCATCTACAGACTGCAATCCTCACACTACCTTCTGCAATTCACAGATAGATGCTCTGTGGGCTCATGAAACCAAAGGCACAACACACAGCCCAGTCATTTCTCATAAACATAGAACTGACATGGCAGGTATTAAAACATGTAGGACAGCCATATCTACACACAAACTGTTAAATCAACATTAGTCCAAATGCAGTATAGCAGCACTTACAGTCTGTAGTCAGGTCAGGCACATCCCCCTGCTGTGTGTTGCCCTGTTTCCACAGTGTATGTTGTTAGAGGTGAATCCCCAATCCATCTGAGATGCTGTTTGCCAAACAACAGATCTAGTTCCTGCTCACATTGAATGAAAAGGGCCAACACCAACATGATGTTCCTAGATATTGGAGTGTGTTTCCATGCGATTGGCTATGGGAATGTTACTGCAGCTGTTCCACATGCAATCAGCTAGGAGAGGGCTGCAATCCATGCAGAGGCCATCAGCTAATCATGAGCATCACTTAAACTGCACATGCTGCTTCCTAAGAAAAGCAGGTGTAGGATTCCACATCCACCAGTGAGGGAGTGAGAGAGGCAGACAGAGGCATTGACAAGTCAGGGAGGGTTGGGAGAGTGAAACCTAAGCATGTGTGTGTCACACACCTACCAGCACAGGGTATCAAACCCCTGATGACTATGTAGTGCTATCACAGTCCTATGCAGTTATTGGATGTGCCACATAGGTTATCTGCTGTGGAGTCCTCAGAACATATATGTGATGGTGACTGACATCTGCAACAGGGATATGGTAGCTATATGGTAGGTAAAGTACACATGCCTGTCCACATGAACAGGTGCCAGCGTCAACACAGCCACACTCTCACAGGGATGCACACACATTGACACACTTGGCATGGCCAGGGATACAGCTCATCAGTAGTGAGATTGCCACAACACTTTACTGTGCAGGTATCACATGCACCACATGGGTCATATGAAGGTTATATGGGCAAAAGGTATGGGGAGGTGTCTGGCATCAAACAGCATGCTTCAGTAGGCCACTGGGAGTTATAGTGAGTGTGGATATGATCATACGCATCATACAACACACACACACAACACACACAAGATGCCAGTACTGACATACATGAGTGCATTTCTGCATGGGTATGTGGTGATTGACTGTGCCAGATGGCTATACAAGGCTAGTTGATGGATATACCTTGGCATCAGGCCACATGACAATGGTCTGCATTATGGCTCAGGGCTGTGGTTTCTGCATTTGTTTACACAGGTGGGTATTGTAGCCACCATTCAGTCATCTAGGTGAATATTGCATGTGGTCAATGCTGTGCATCGCTTGCCATGTATGTGTTCCTTAGTCCATGACATGGACAGTGTCTGGGATGTGCACACCTCCCACATGCATGTACTGTGACATGTGTAACTGTACCTGGGGTGCCAGGCCCATGTTGTGTACACAGATTATCATCAGATGTGCCAGTCTTGGCCACCTGTGGCAGGAACTGGTAATGTACAGCAGGTTACCCCTGCACCTACATTGATAGCATGCTAATGACATTCCATGGTGTCAATGGCATCTGTCCATACAGGGCACGTTTTCAGGCATGGTATGTCCTTTGTGGGCCACATGTGATGGCACCACATATGTTGCAGGTGTCCAGTGGGGAACATGGGGAGGGTGCACTATCTGCATGCATGTGCCTATTGGACAGAAGGACAGGGTGCCATGCTCTCTGTAGGCCACTGCATTCACTCCATAGTTACTATCAGTTGCCGATATGTAGTGTACTACACACATATTGGCTGTTGCCTTGGCATGTGTGTGTGTGTATAAGACATGGATTGAGAGTGTGCTCTGGGTAATACTAGGGATGCTAACTGTGAATGCCTGGCCTTGATGTCACATGTATGGGTATGGATTTGCACCCCAGCTTCTCGCTATTTCACATCTGTTATCCCTGTACAGTGGACATTGTGATATATACTAGGGCCACCATATAAGAAATTTGCAAAACCTGCTCCATATTGGGCCCAGGTGTCACACACTCACACCCACCTCCACGCGGGATATGAGTTACACACACGCGCGCACACACACACACACACACACACACACACACACACACACACACACACACCTGTCATGTCTGGTAGTAGAACCCCTACCTAACTAGTTTATTACACTAAAGCACTATGCAGTTATAGTATGCACCACAGAGATTACTGGAGTATATCACATTGACTGACATCAGCAGGATTGCCAAAGTAGGCCATTTGAAATGTACTGAGTGTGACTAGCCTAAAATGCATTGCACCCTACACTGACATTGAAACACACACAAAACATCCACAACCGATATGTGTGTTGACTGATATCAGCAGGATTGCCAAAGTAGGCCATTTGAAATGTACTGAGTGTGACTAGCCTAAAATGCATTGCTCCCTACACTGACATTGAAACACACACAAAACATCCACAACCAATATGTGTGGGTATAGAATCCCTAACAGTGGTCTATATCACACTACAACATGAAGCTGTCATAGGACGCACCACGGGGACTACTGGAGAAGTCTTTCCCCAAAGGTGTATTGCACAATGAATGACATCATCAGGATTGCTAAAGTAGGACATTTGACATGTACTGAGTGTGACTAGCCTAAAATGCATTGCTCCCTAGACAGACATTGGAACACACACAAAACATCCACAACCGACATGTTTGGGTATAGAACCCATAAAAGGGGTCTATATCAGACTACAGCATGGAGCTGTTATAGGGCACACCACATTAATTACTGGAGAACACCTTCCGCAAAGGTGTATTTCACAATGAATGACATCGGTAGGATTGCCAAAGAGTGTGACTAGCCTAAAATGCATTTCTCCCTACACAGGCATTAAAACACACACAATAGATCCACAACCAACATGTATGGGTATAAAACCCCAACAGAGGTCTATATCACACTACAGCAGTATGCAGTTATGGTACACACTACGGAGATTATTGGGCTACATCCTTCCCAGCGGTGTATTTCTTGCTGGATGACATCAGCAGCTTTGCCAAAGTAGAGCATAGGAATTGTATGTGTGTGACTACCCTAAAAAGTATTGTTCTCTACACAGACAGGGTCAGACAGACACACACACACACTTACCAAGGCTAGGATAAGAACACCTACCTAACTAATGTATTACACTATAGCAGTACTCAGTTATGGGACACGTCACAGAGATTACTGGGCTGCTATCTTCCCAGAGGTGTATTTCTAGGTGGATGACATCAGCAGCATTACCAAAGTAGAGCATTTAAATTGTAGGGGTGTGACTACCCTATAAAAGCATTGCTTTCTACACAGACAGACACAAACACACACAGTTGCCAAGGCTGGGGTTAGAACTCCTATCTAACTATTATATCAAACTACAACAATACACATTTACAGCACTCACTATGGAGATTATTGGACTACAACCTTCCCAGAGATGTATTTCTAAGTGGATGAATCAGCAGCCTTACCAAAGTAGAGCATTTAAATTGTCGGGGGTGTGACTACCATAAAAAACATTGTTTTCTGCACAGAGTTATACAGACACACACAGTTGCCAAGGCTGAGGAAAAAACTACAATCCTCACTAGTTTATCATACAACAGCAGTATGCAGTTATGGGACACACCACAGAGATTATTGGGATACAACTCTCTCAAAGGTGTATTTCACAGTGGATGACCTCAGCAGGCTTGTCATAGTGGGGCTGTGGAGCGGGCAGTGTGTGTGCATGGGCCATAACCCATTCATCTAGGGGTTGACACGCCATATGCGGGCACAACCTGGGTCATATTTCACAGGTACATGTATACAGCTGCTAGATGGCTGCTTCCCTGAACAGTCATGTTGCACAGCTGGCACGTGCACCACATACTCTGTAATGCTGACAGATACCGGTGGCTAGTATCTGCAGTGAGTGACATCTGACCCTCATGTGGTTGTGGCCCTTTGGCTGTGTGCTGGGTGGGACAGGCCTGGATGGCTCCTTGTCACAGTCACCCTCTTCCACACATCGATGTATGTCTAACTTTGGCTTATTATAGTGTGTTGTCCTTACATATATGCCTGTATTCCTATCCACTGTGTGTGCAAAGCATGAGTTGTGCATACTGAAGAGTGTCTGCACTAACATCTGGGGCTGCCAGATATGTCTGGTCCACTGGTGTTTGCAGACATGACCTTCATGTGCTTAAGTATGTGAGCATGCCCAGTATGACCTTTCAGTATGTTGTTGACTGACATTGCCTTCATTTCTCTTAGTGTGTGGGCATGCCCAGTATGGCTGTATGTATTGAATGTATGGATCGAGTCCAGGTAGCTTGTACTGTAGTGCTGACCTTTGTGTTGTACACCTACAGGTAGCATGCTGTCTCTGCAGGGTATCTGTCGATCATTTGGCATGGACTGTTACTATATTTCTGCATAGGATGGGGGGGCACATAACTATTTCTACATTTCTACACAGGATTGTGGGGGGGGGCACACACTTGACTGTTACTATATTTCTACTTAGGATGGGGAGGCACACCTGACTATTTCTACATTTCTACATAGGGTTGGGAGGCACACCTGACTGTTATGACATTTCTATGTAGGCTGGGGGGAACACCTGACTATTTCTATGTTTCTACACAGGATTGGTGGGGGCACACCTGACTGTGGCTAAATTTCTACATGGGATGGGAGTGGCACACCTGACACTTGTATACATTTGCTAGGACTGTACTGGTATGTTGGGTACTCCATTTCAGTCTGTAGTCTTTTACCTATTGTGCTGACTAGAGGCATACCAGTGTACTACAGATCTTAGCTTTTAATTACTTACATATTAGTTTCTGACTTCCTACCCTTCAGAACTGACATCCCACTGCCTGACCTGATGAAGTCTGTCTGTTTAGGCCTGGGAGCAGGTTACCCATAGTTCTCATTCAGAGGCCATAGTACAGCCTTTGTTTGTGTTTGTCTACACCTGTCCTGCTGGCTGTGACTGTTGTTGGGTATGTGACTCCCCCTCACTGGCATGTGTGAGTCACTTACCTTGTGCGTGTCCCAGTATTGAGGGTGGTGCTGCAGGGCTGCCTATGTTGGATGCACATAGTACACTCCCTACACATGGTTAGGCACAGGAAGTGTAATGTTTGGCATCCCTTTTACTTTATGTGAGAGTCAGAGAGAGGTGTTATTCCCTGGGTTCCTCCTGTGTCAGTGTATGTGCTATGTGTTGCCTCTTTGCCAAGGCCAGGGCATACTGGGCACGCCTCCTTCTGCCTACTGGGGCAGGCTCAGGGTGTTCCTCCTCCGAGTCACTCTGTGCCTGTGCAGGCCTTGGCAATGGTGGGGGGCTGTGTGGCCCTGTCCTGTGCTGTTCCTGATGTAGCTCTTTCTGCAGGATTATATTGTGTAGCATGGCACATACAAGGACAATTTTGGTACATGTAGCTGGTGAGTACTGCAAGGCTCCACCAGATGTGTCCAGGCACCAGAACCATGACGTGAGCATCCCAAACACACCCTCTACTATAATTCTGGTCTGTGCATGTGCCTCATTATGGAGTTCTTGTGCGGGTGTGTGTGCATTTCTAATGGATGCCATCAGCCACAGCTTCAGTGCATATCCAGCATCCCCCACTAGGTGACCGTCAGTGATGTCCCCATTGGCAAATCTCTGGTACAGCTGCATCAGATGCCAGATGTGGGAATCATGATAGCTTCCAGGGCAGCCAGCACACACATTCATTATTATGCCCTGGGCATCGCACACAACCTGGCAGTTGATGGGCGGGAAGCCCTTGCAGTTGATGTAGACCTTTCCCAGCTCACCAGGTGGTGCTTTGATGCAAATGTGCGTGCAGTCCATAGCACCCACTACCTCAGGGTATTCTGCTATTTGGTGGAACAGTTGCATATTGCTGGCCAACACCTCACGGGTGTTGGGGAAATATATGTGCTCACCGACATGTGCCGACATGGCATCCAGGAACTGGTGGAGTACCCTGGATGCTGATGCCTGTGAAATCCCCATCATATCCTCAGTTGACCTTTGGAAGTTACCTGTAGCTAGTATTCTCAGACGTACACATACCTTGGTATCCACTGGGATGGGTTCCCCTCTGTTAGTTCTGTGTGTGAGGCGTGGCCGGCACAGCTCAACAATTTGCTATAGGAAGTCCCTGTCCACCCTATAGCACTCCACTATCAACAGCTCATGTAGCCCCTGGTAGGTTACCTGGGTCTGTACACTCTTCCCCGTCTCCTCATTGTGGGTTGGTAACAGCATTCATATCCTTACCACCCTCAGCCTATTCCACAAGTTGTTGTATGATAGCTATTGCAGCCCCTGTCATTTTGCTGTAGTGAGTGTTAAAAGTTCCCCACTTGTTGACACCGGTGGTGTAGAGTGTGGGAAAAAACAGAGAGTAAGGTGTTTGCATAGTTTATAGTAATGTTCTGGGCTGGTCTGGTCTGCTGCCTGTATAATTGGCTGATTATGATACATTTCACCTGCCAGCTAAGCTAGTTCTTCATCACCTTCCTACTGCTGTTTTCCCTTTCCATTGCCTTCCTTTTTAAGCCCGTGTGAGCACCGCACAGAGTGCTCAAATGTGCACAATGCTGCTGTTTCCTGGTTTAACTTCTTTTTTCTTCCTGTAAAACCCAATGCATGGTGCACACACCTGCTTAGGCTGTGTAAAGAGTGCTAAGCAGGTTTAGACACACCCCCTAGCTTAGCTGTGCTAAGCTAGGAGTAAACCCGATCGACGGGGCTCCAATCCGCTTACAGTATGCCTGATACCCCCCCCCACCATGATGTCACCTAACTCCTAGGCTTGCACTAAGCTATTTCTACTCTTAAACTGGGGAAAACTGGGATTCACTATCCTTCCCCTCATTTGCATAGGATTGCCTGCTAATGCATAGTTACATGTCTCACACTGAGCATCCCCCCTTAGCAACCACTACTCACTGCCCAGGTTATCTTCTGCTACCATTGACTTGCATGGCAGAATAGTGATTTTAGTTAGACTGCTTATTTTAGGTTTATTTTATTATTTACTCCCGATCACGTTTGCGCGCTACTGCCCTACACTTATACAGCCGAGATCGGCTAACAAAAAAATTAAAAGTTAATTTTTGTATTTTTTTTTTTTTTTTATGTTTGCAATGCCAATGGCCTTATACTTGGCCATTGGCATGCTTACTACATGATATGCAGCCTTTATCTGGAGCTGTCATAGCTCTGTTTTGGATTTTGCAGAAATGTACTCGGTTACTAACCGAGTACATTTCTGCAGATAGCACTAGTCCTTCACAGACTGTTGCAAGCTTCCTGGATTGCAAAATCACCACATATGCATAGATTTCTCCTGCAAATGGGGTGATTTGCATACCAGGGCTTAGTCCATGCAGGATTAGTGCAGGAGGACTCGTGCACACCCCTGCAGGCTGTCCTTGATCGCACGGCAGACATATTGCCTGCTTGAGCTCCTGCACCGATTTTGCACTCCGTGCAAGCTTTTGAGAATCTGGGGAATAGAGTATTACTGATGCATGCAGTGCTGCTTTCCATGGGTTATGCAATGTGAGCATGACCTACTGTCACTGTTCATCACACAGTACCTCATAACTTTAAATCATTATTTGTCTTAATTTCTATAGATATGGATTTAAATGCTGTCTATAAGAGTGATGCCTGACTGTTCACTGAGAGCTGTGCAGTGACTACAAGTGGCATCATATAAGGAGAAAGTGCACTTTGGTCAATTTGTTGAATGAGTTTTGCTTATGGATTTGATTCAACTAAGCATGTACTGCAGCTGCTGTAATGTCCAGTAATTTGAAAATGGTGAAAAAAACTGTATGTATTTAAAGATGTACTGCTGTTGCTTTCCAGCTTGTATTATTCATGACATGATACCATGTACAAAAAAGGAAAATATGACATTTCCTTATTTTATGACATCTGTTTCTCCACTTTTAATTCTGATAAGTAAAAAGTCATTATTTCTGTCTCAGACACCAGTCCTTGTGTCTAATTACTAGTGATCTTCATTTGTGCAGTACTAATGGTGAAGTGGTAACAGTGATAGAGATGATGGCAGGATGACTGTTACTTTGTAATCACTTTTTGTATTCTGTGTGTTAGGCTGATAATAGTGTACGTTATTTCATTCTGATCTCCACACCCTCATTTTCATGGATTCATTTTTTTCAATTATTTTTAAAACTATCAGCATTAGCATTACTCTGCCGACACTCATATTACTGACTCAACCCTTAAGAGTGTTAAACATTGCACTCTGCAGCTTCTCTCTCCTCCTTTCTTTCCACATTTGACTTCTGACATGTATTGTAAGCAATACCACTAGTCAACTGAATTACATTCTGATGTAAAGTCTCTTAATCCTGAAGTATATTATACACAGATATTTTCCTTCCCTCCTCTATACCCTGGTTCTATACACATGTACATTTTTTTTTACATTCACTTCTGTCAAATAGCGAGATTAGAGTACTGAAACATGCTGTTGAACTGGGATGTGTCATGCTTCCATTACCTGCAATACTAGATATGTCTTACAGCAGGTCAAGGTCAAATGTGTTATGCACAGCATCGCCTAAAATAGGGATGGTGATGGTGCCACTGATCATGAGGAAGTACTGGCATGTGAGCTTCATGCTAACTTAATGCAATCATGTGAACTACCGGACTCCAGTGATCCTGCAGACACAGAGTCTCTGCTAGATGTAAATGAATGCTGACAAGGCCTGCATGAATTCTGCTGTGTTCCTCCTACTATTCTGAGAATTTTCCTGAGAAGCACTTGTAATTCATTGTGATATGCCACCAAGTGTCTTGACAGTACATTGTCCTCTTCCCTGTCGACAACTGCCTCCACCTTGACTCTGGTAGGTCCTTACTATTGTATGTATAGAGCCAGAAATGTCTGCTGTGTGTGCCCTGCAGTACTCAGACCATCTCTACATGATGCTCTGTGGATATAGACTGAGCCTGAACAATACCACTCCACATTTACGGTTGGACAGCCAATGCTTTTCATGTTTGTGGAGGAAGCTCTGACATGTGCTTATGCCTGGCACTCCTTTGCACAGGTGTGACAGTGTGCACTGCTACTTCTGAGATGGTGCCATCCTCCAAAAGGTGTTATTGTGGTTAAGAAAACGGAAAATGCTGGTATTAAAATACATGGGGTCTTCCCTGTAAAACCTGCAATGTATTGTCCCCATCTACTTGATTTTGTTATACAGTGGCACTTCCTACAGAGTTTTGCTACTGCTGTTGAGTGCATGATCCTTCCATTAAACTTGACAACTCTGTGCCAATGTCCTTAGGCTGTCTAATGACTATATTAACATTATCATCATCAACAACCATTCTGCTTTTGACATCTTCCAGCTGTGCTTGTAGTAGGAAACTACTACTTCCTGCTGCTGATCCTGTGAAGAATTATTTTTTTACAGTAATAATGTGATAATGGAGCACACTACTGAATGCTGTCTATTGAGTTATGGGGGATGCTTGCCATGCATACTAACTTCACTTTCATGAGCACCAGAAATGGAAGCTTAACTTGTTGATAGTAAATGACATGTGTTATGTATAAGCAATTACCCTGTGTAGTCACCCTCTCTGTTTATATGAAGATGTCATGGTGGAAGAACTAATCTTCCATAACACACACCTGTGGATGCTGCTGAGGTGGGCAGTCGCCAGTATCCACATCACCACTTTTTATGTCCATGCCATCCTCATCATTGTTGCAGTCATCTTCCCATATGGAGACCAGGTATTCCTTTGTGTGCTAAGAGCAGCAGTCCCCAAGCATCGGGGGCAAGGAGTGAAATGAAAAAGTGAATGTGTGTCTGTATGTGTACGACCGTGTTAATGTCTCTGTCAGCATGTGTGAGTGAATGCGTGCATGAAGAATGATGTGTGGGTGAAAGAAGAAACTTTGTGTGCATGAGAGAGTGAGCAGTGAGATCAATCAAGTCATTATCTTACAATTGCTAAGCAGCACTTTTGTTGTCTAAAATAAAAGTCAAGTAAACTGAAAAAAGTGTGTGTGTGTGCGCGTGTGTGTGTCTGTCTGTGTGTGTGTGTCTGTCTGTGTGTGTGTGTGTTTGTGTGTGCGTGTGTGTGTGTGTGTGTGTGTGTGTGTGTGTGTGTGTGTGTGTGTGTGTATGTGTGTGTGTGTGTGTGTGTGTGTGCGTATGTGTATGCTTCTGTCTGCATGTATGAGTGAATGCGTGCATGAAAGCAGAAGAGACTGTGGGCTGGATTCACGAAGGCTTGCACGGAGTCGTAGAGTAGAGTAAGACTCCATGCAGCCATCATGTCCGACGAGCGATCCAGGAACAGCCTGTAAGAGAGCTCCTAAAATGGCTTTTACACGGTCAGGGCTGGGATATGCAAATTACCTCAACTGCGGGTGAAAGGCATGCAAATGAGGTAGATTTGCGATTCAGGAAACCCGAACCTGTCCGAGTAAGAGCAGTGTAATTTGCAGAAATGTACTCAGTTGACAACTGAGTACCGTTCTGCAAATAGCAAAACGGAGCCATGACAGCTCTAAATAAAGGTTGCATCCAGTGCAGGAAGCATGCCAATGGCCAAATATATGGCCATGTGAAATGTTTCCTGATGCAATATAAAAATAAAAATATTTTCTTTTTTTGCGGATTTCCAATGTTTAAGCATAGCGCAGCGCCGCGCAAATGGGCTGCACTCTAAAACCCAGAATACTAAAAATTAAAACCCACAAATGTGAATTTTATTGAAATTGTTAATGTACAATGGAAGGGAATGGCAGGCTGAAGACAACATGGCCACCGAGTAGAGGTTGCTAAGGGGGGAAGCTCAGTCTAAAACATGTAACCAAGCATTAGTAGGCAATCCTATGTAAATGACCGTTAGGATAGTGAATCGCAAGTTTACATAGCAAATGAGCACAGTCAGTGGAGTGTAGGAGTAGGATAGGGGGAGTAACAGAATAGACGATAGGTGACATCACGAGGGGGGTATGTATGAAAGAATTGAAGCTCATTGGAGCAGAGTGGCATGTGTCAGCTGTCATTTACACATCATGAAAAGAGGTGTGTCAACAGGTAGGCTAGGGAAAGGCAAGAAATGGAAGTTGTATGCCATGGATAACACCAAAATTTCTTGCTGAGCGGGTATGCGCGTGTGTGTGTGCTTGTAAACCCGAGTAAAACAGAGTGCGAGCGTGTAAGCATGAGTGCGAGCGTTTAAGCCGGAGTAAGCATGTATAATGCTGTTTAAAGAGTTGTAAGCGTGTTTGCGCTGATGTGCATGCATTTTAACCCGAATAAGCAAGTTTTAGTCCGTATAAGCATGTGTACGAGTGTGTTAGCTGCTGTGCGTGTGTTTGCACTTGTGTGCGCAGCACCCCCCCCCCCCGGGGAAACTGAAAGGAAAAAGGAAGCACAACAAATAGTAGGAAGCTACCAGGGAGTACTAGCAGAGCTAGCAGGTGAAAACAATCAGAATCAGGCAATTACACAGGCAGTACACTAGCCCAGCCCAGCCTAGCACTTAAAACTCTGCAAACAACAGTCCATTATGTTTCTCACAGCAGACACTGCAGTAAGCTAATAGAAATGAAAACTGAAAAAGCTTTACTGAGACAAAGAAATGTTAGGGGCTGCCATTGCTGTTATAAGGCAACATATGCAACATGCTGAGGGTGGTGACAATGGAAATGCTGCTGGACAAACCACAGTGAGGAGACGGAGAAGAGTGTACAGGCCCATGGTAACCTACCAGGGGCTACATGAGCTGGAGATAGTAGAGAGCTATAGAGTGGACAGAGACCTCCTGCAGCAAATTGTTGAGCTGTGCAGGCCACGCCTCATACACAGAACCAAGAGAGGGGAACCCATCCCAGTGGACACCAAGGTATGTGTTGGCCTTAGAATATTAGCAACAGGTACCTTCCAGAGACCAACTGGTGATATGATGGGGATATCACAGGCATCAGCATCCAGGGTATCTCACCAGTTCCTGGATGCCATGTCAGCACATGTCGGTGATCATGTATATTTGCCCAATTCCCATGAGGTATTGGCCAGCAATATGCGTCTCTTTCAGCAAATAGTGGAATACCCTGAGGTAGTGGGTGCAATAGACTGCACGCACATATGCATCAAAGCACCAGACAGTGAGTTGGGTAGGGTCTACTTCAACTGCAAGGGCTTCCCCTCCATCAACTGCCAGGTTGTGTGTGATGCCCAGGGCATAATACTGAACATGTGTGCAGGCTGCCCTAGAAGCTACCATGATTCCAATATCTGGCATCAGACGCAGCTGTACCAGACATTTGCCAGTGGGGACATCCCAAATGGTCACCTAGTGGGGGATGCTGACTAAGCACTGGAGCAGTGGCTGATGACACCCATCAGAAACGCACACACACCTGAACAGGAACGCCATAATGAGACACGCACAAACACATAATGTAATAGAGTGTGTGTTTGCGCTGTTCAAATCACGGTTCCGGTACCTGGACACATCTGGTGGAGCCTTGCAGTACTCACCAACTACATGTACCCAAATTGTCATGGTATGTGCTATGCTACATAATATGATCCTGCAAAAACAGCTGCAGCAGGGCCAGCATAAGCCTGGGCCAAACAGCCCCCCACCATTGCCGAGGCCATCACAGGCAGAGTGTGAATTGGAGGAGGAACAACCTGAACCTGCCCCAGTAGGCAGAAGGAGGCGTGCCCAGTATGCTTTGGCCTTGGCAAAGAGGCAATGCATAGCACATACACTGGCTCAGTAGGAACTTTGGAAATTATACCTCTCTCCAACTCGTACATATAGTAAAAGGGATGCCTAAGTTGACACTACCTGCTTTCAAACATGTACAGGGAGTGTAGTATGTGCATCCGGCATAGGCAGCCCTGCAGCACCACCTAAGGCATGATTGCCATGTGTTAAGCAATATAAAGCAGTGCTAAACAGCATTTACCACCATGTAGTATATGCAAACAAAATTGCACACACCAACTAGCACAACTGTGGTCAATGTTCAGTAATATTGGGCAAGGTCGGACAAACCTGGTCTAAGTAGGGCATAGCTGAACAAAAGCCAACATGCTCATATTTGCTTAACTGGCCCATAAGCAGTCTGGTCTGCTCAGTATGAGAATATAAATCAGTGATGGACCTCGAATCCAGGATACTGTGCACTATAGCCAAAGTACTGAACCACTGAACCATGACAGTATTGCAGTGGTAAGCCTGTATGAAGGAATGTTGATAAGTCTATGCAAAGTATTTCATGGAAACCCTGCAGGCACAGCATAATCCTTGTCAAGTTATGACACAAAGGTGAGTCCTGCAGTGAGAACAGAACCTGACTTCCAACATACACAGTATAAATGTTAATATCGGTCATGTTTGCACACATCAACAAATGTAGTGGAACTCAGATAGCAACATACTGAAAGGTCACACTGGGCATGCTCACACACGAATAAATGAGACAAATGTCAGGCAACAAAACACGGAATGGCAGAACTGGGCATGCTCACACACTTAGGCCATGTCTGACTACAGCAGTGGGCCATGCATATCTGGCAGTTGCATGTGTTAACCAGGAACCTGTCACTATACAGCAATCTGCCTTGTGCACACAGTTATATGACAACAGACAAATCTATAATATAGTGGAACCCTGTCATAATCAAATATGTTCTGCAGATACCGAAGTTGTTCATAGAAACTGGTAAAGCAAAGATGATAAAGACCTGCAAACAGTATCAGCAATAAACATTGTGCATCTTAAACATTAGAGGTCGATACTAGGCTATCTGCTCTAGGGCATGTACAAGCCTAGCCAGAGTGTGTTTGGCATTCGCAACCCTGTCAGATTACTACACTGTGTGTGTGAATAGTAGGTCTCACAAGATAGCCCATGTACGTTTAGGCTAGTGTGGCTCTGTCTAGCAGGGACACAGAAGATATCCCAGGGGTAAACATACGATCACCCATACAGTCGTCAAGATGTCTCCAGTAGATGGTCAGTGGGTGGCTCTGCCTATGTGAAACTGGGATTACATTCTGGAGAGAGTGGAGCCTCTGGGATAAGAATCTGTCCCTCCACAATGTTCTATTAACATCTGTGCTGAGGTATACATCCCTGGAGTGTGTAGCTCCAAGGGAGTCGGATATCCTGAGGTGGAGCATGTCCAGTAATTCTGGGTTGGGTATATCTGTAAACAACAGGCACACATCATATCTGAGTAGGTGGTAAGCGACTGAGTAGAGCTGGAGTTACTGCATCTGAACTGTGCAGGGCATCTGTGTGAGTCCCTAGATCTGCTTGGTGAGGAACTTCCATGGCCAGTACAGTTGCTGCAGGTGTCGGGTAAGGTACACCCCAAATGTGGCATTGTAACCAAGCATGGATGTGATGAGTATAGGGGCACAATGACCTCACTTGTTCTAGATGTGAAACCATATGGGATTAGGTGGCCCACATAGAAGGTGTGTCCAACCACTTTGGCAACATGAATGTCAAAGGCGACAGTACGAACAAGTCATGTCCCCAAACCCCTAACAACTCCTACCGTATGTAATGGAGTACTACCTATGTGGTAATGTGTGGGCATGTTGCTATTCCCAAAGGGGATGACTATGCAACTAATGGCATTTAGCTGTAGGCCATGTCTCAGGCACCAGTCATCCATCTCTGTGAGACCCTGTTTGAGTATGCATGTGGCAGCTGGAGAGTTGATCATGGCACCCAGTTTGCAGTCAAGTGCAAACATGTTCAGCCATATTCCTCCTGTGGTAGCCTGTACGTCAGACAAATGTATACTGAACAAGAGAGGTCCCAGGAGCGAGCCGTCTGGGATGCCACTTGTAACTGGTGTATAGTCAGACATGGTGCCTGCAATTCTGACCATGTGTATGCTATCCCTGATCCAACTATCAATCCATCGTGTGAGATATGTGTCCATATCGATGCTGGTGAGCCTATGCATAATGGCCCAGTGGGTTATTGTGTTGAAGGGTTTTGCAAGGTTCAGGTAGGCTGTGTGGACAGCCATCCCTATGTCGATGGACCTGTTAGCCGTTTAAAGAATACAAACAGGTTCAAGAGGCAAGATCTGCCCACAACAATGCTGAAATGTTTAGGACACAGTGTCCGTAGGTTCCTGATGTCCATATGTATGAGTCCCATGACAATACACTCCATAACGTTGCAGAACAGGCTACTTAGGCTTATAGGGCAATATTGTCTGTGGTCCATTGTGGCACCAACTCTGTGGAGCAGGACCACTGTTGCTGTATGCCATTCCTTGGGTACTTATCCTGTGGTAACTCCAATACTGAACAGTGGTGCAATGTGAGGGTTACGTCTGTCATGATGCTCGTGTAAGATGCAGGCTGGGACACCGTCTGGTCACATTGATACTGTGATGTACGCTTTTGGGAGGGCAGCACTCACCTGTTACTGTGTGATGTCAGGGAAGTTATACTCTGTTGGGATGGACAGTTGCTCCTTAGGGGGAATGGGTGGGAGGCATTTGCACTGAACCTGTTTGTCAGGATGTTGGCAATGCCAGTGGGTTCAGGGTAGGTTTAGTCAGTATGCAGTAACTCACAGCATATCAGTGAGTGTCCACTCAGGTTCCTGACATAACTGAAGAAGGCCATGTGATAGTCCTACATGTCTGTTGCAATTGTCTGGTAGAAGTGGCCCTTAGAAAAGTTCATGAGTGATGGTAGCTGTCTGCTAGTACAGATCACAGATGCCTTCCCAGACTGGGATTGTGCTCTATCATGTAATAGCTTCCTCCTGATGTTGTACAGCTTATTAATGGCTGGGGTCTACCAGACAGGTCCCCTGCCATTGGAGTAGTGAGTCCTGTTGTTATTTGGGATAGCACAATCCATGCAGTCCACTTGGTGTCCATAGAATGTGTATGTAAAGGATACAGCAGTGTGAGCCGTATTTGCCACTGTCTCTGGGTCTCTGAAGGATACCACCTTGCTACAGTGAAGTGAGACGTTGGCTCATGAGAAGTTCACCAAGATTACCCAGGATGGGTGTGTGGAGGGTATATGTATGCCCAGTGAGATTCATGTATGTTCTGACCTTACCAATGAGGGGTATATCGCTGGTGTGGAACATAGAGTCCCCATGTTGGTGATGATCAGGTCCAAAATGTATTCCCCCTTGTGGCTGTGCTGACTGTTTGTGCCATAGCATATGAGTCTACAAATTGTAGCAACTGTTGGGTGAGGGTGTCGGGGCTTGAATAGTATCCCTAGTCAATATTTGTGTATATGAAGTCACACAATATAATGGTGTTTGTGGAGACCTTCATATTCTTCATAGTTCCCACGAAAGCCGAGTGTGGTTCCTGAGTTTGGGAGTGTGTTCTGTATCAGGCAACAAACTGAAAGGCAGTATTGCACAATGGTAGTTGTATATGTATGGTCTGTGATGCTTAGTGCAGTGCTACTAACCCGGAGGTGTGTGTATCTGTGATGTATATGGATACTCCCCCTAGTTGTGTTGTTTGTTCCAAGTCTTGTTGTCAGACAGCATGGTATGAAACATAACCTGGTTGTGCTGGTGTGCATAAGCGTGCCTGAACCAGACGTCTGTCAGTGCACAGATATCGCTATCCTCCATACTGAGGAGAGTCCTGAGTGGCCGCAATATGAGGTTAACACGACTGTTGTTGAGCAGCATTACCCTTAGTTTCATTTAACCTGTAATGTCTATGGAGGTGGGTTTGTCTTCTGAGCCCTGCTTAAAAAAGGCACTATGATGGTAGCAAGAGCCTTAGCCAACATTCCAAAGTCCAAGGGTGACAGGTGTAAGCTGTCCATAGTGAAGCTATGTGGCATGTTGAGCATGTCACCATAGGCTGACAGACATTGTATCCCTATGAATTAAACAAATTTGTTAGGCAACTGTTAAATGTGATATGTGTGTCCGTATACTGTGACATCAAAATTGGTGGGTGTAAGATGCTAGACAAGGTCAGGGTCATACTGGCCTGGGCTACATGATCAGAGTGTTCCTCCATGTATCATGTCATGTGGTCCAAGGAGTAACGTCTGAGGTTATACACACCAGCATGGACAATGATGGTGCCAGTCGTGTACTTGCTTTGGAGTGACCTGACTGCCTGTGTTATGCGGCAGATCCTGGCACCTAACAGACAGCCCAAAGTGACTATTACCTTGTTAGGGCTGGTGAGTGGTACGTCAGTGTGTCTGACAATAAGTGTCGCCTATTACAAGTGTATTAGGTGTGTTGTTTAGCCTGAAGGGCAGTGACTGTGTGGCACACTGACATTGTGAACTATGTGATATGTGGGTATTGTAGTGGGGTAGCAGGTGTGTGTGTGTCTGCTTTGGAGGTCTCTGCTGCTTAGGTAGAGTACATTTACAGCATCTGAGTATGTCTATGTGTGATAATGTGGATTGAGTGCTGTTGCTAGAGGATATGTGAGACTGATATGTGGTGTGTGTGGTTACCTTCACCACCTACAAAACAACAAGGCAAGGAACTAGTAAAAAAACAGAAAACAAGTGCGAAGGCAAACGTAACAGTCCAAATACATGTAATATTTACGCACTTTTCATCAGCTAGTTCACTGACTTCTTCAGAAACAATTAACCTTCACCACCTGATAGACTGTGCCAGTCATGGGTCGAGAGAGTTCAGCACCCTGTATGTCTATATAGGTGCATCTCACACATATATCTGAGTTTGGTGGGAGGAGGAGAGGGTTGTCTGTGTACATGACGCAGATGTAACATTGTGTCAATATCACAATATCCACCAGCTGGACTGGAGAGTACACACAAAACCGACCCCTGGACATGCCAGGATATCATGACATACTCTGCAGCCTGATCACAAAGGATCAGTAGGGTGTTAAGCATGTAAAAGAGTATAACAGGGATTAGTGCTCATGTTTGTTGGTGTTTTGTAAAGAGTAGCTGAGAAGGAGTCCAGACTGAATCATGACACCTCCTTCAGCTATGTCATAAATAGCAATGTACACCCATATATGTCCTGAGTTAGGGCCAGCTGTACCTGAGTGACAATGCCGACATCATGACAGACAGGCCCATATGTACATACCCACCTCCCACTGACAATAGTCCATATCATCATACCAGGAGATATCACATGTAGAATGGATGAGCAGCTACCCCCACTGCCAAAAGCATGGCAGCAAGTGGAATACATTGATTCCCAATATGTGTTATGCACAAACTACAGAACAAACAGATTATGCACGTGAAAAGTCAGCTGAGCCTCACCCCCTACACAGGATGTGGAGCCGTTGAATGTGTCACAGCTACATATGGCACTCCCCACAAGTGTTGGTGCACAACACACCATGGGAAGTCAAGTCCAGTACGCCTATGAAGTCTGATCTGCAAGGTCATGGAGTCCATCATGGTTGCAGTCATAAACAGATCTATTGGAAGCTGACATACACTCAACCCTACCAACTGTGGTATGTTCATGTGTGGATCATCGTTCCCAAACATGCTAGACTGTTTGCAAGGCAGCCACCCAGGACATATATCAATGAACACATCTACACATGTGTCACATAGACTTTGAATAGCCCTTTATCAACATCCCAGGCACACGTAGTATCCACAAAACCAACAAGCTGTGCATAAATATGTGTTGACATATGACGGAATGTCAATGTGTCCACAGATAGATCACACAAGGTAAGGATTCTGAGGTCTTGTTCAAGCTGTTGACACCTGCTGACCAACGTGGACCATTCCTGGAATGGCATAAAACAAAGTGTACAAACATCACCATGTCCAGTCTGATGATGTCACCATCCTATAAATACAGCAGGAGTAGGGAAACCAGCCAGTAAAGCAAATAGCGTGCCATGTTAATGTGTCTCTTTCTCTAATATCATAACATAGTTAGGTAGGTGTTTGAATCCTGCAAACAATGAGTGTGTGTGTGTGTGTGTGTGTTTTGGGGGGGGTGTATATGTGTGCAGTTTCCTTTGAGAGGTGTCCCCTTTTTGGAGACTGGGAAAACTCACTAAAAGAGGTACATTCCTCTTTGGAAAGTCTGATGATGTCACCATCCTACAAATACAGCAGGAGAAGGGAAACCAGCCAGTAAAGCAAATAGCGTACCATGTTAATGCATCTCTCATTAGTATCATAATATAGCTAAGTAGGAGTTTGAATCCTGCAAACAATGAGTGTGTATGTGTGCAGTTTCCTTTGAGAGGTGTCCCCTTTTTGTAGATTGGGAAAACTCACTAAAAGAGGTACATTCCTCTTTCGAAAGACTGATGATGTCACCATCCTACAAATAAAGCCGAGAAGGAAAGCCACCCAGTAAAGCAGATAGTGTGCCATGTTAATGCATTGCTCTCTAGTATCATAGCATAGCTAGGTAGGGGGTTGAATCCTGCAAATACTGACTGTGTGTGTGTCAAAGCAGTGTGGATTTTGCTTTTATTATGGTATGACATAGTATGATTACAACAGTAAGTGCATTGCACACATCAGGTATCTGCGTGGCAAATATATATGTGTACATGTCCCCTCAATCAGTACATAGGTGTGAAGCCTGCATACTACATGAATACATTTGTTTCCCTTGACAGGTTGTGCCGCTGCTTCTCAGATCGTAGGTCACATATGTATGTATGTGACAAGGCCATCCACTGTCGTGTTCTGTGGCCAAGGTCATCTGTGGCACACACACCCATGACAGTTACATGAGAGTATTGTGAGTGAGGGTATATTCCTGGGGTATATGTCAGACATGGTCATACACAACAAAGACTGCCAAGAATGGACAGTCTTTATAGGTGTACAACTGCCTTGTGGATATGCATTCAGGCCTCTAATGTCTTATGTGATACACCTTGGGACTCCACAATACCTATGGATATGTGGATACCAAGGGACACATGACATAACATGAGGCTGTATGTACACATTGGTACCCACCATACATGTTGAGGGCTACCACCTGTGTGGTACTGATGGGCTAGTATGTATAGTACATGAGGATGACTATGCCATAGTCGGCTTACTGCTATACAGCATGTATCAGGCAACAGGTATCTGTCTGTATGATACCCTTGTGTAGGATATGCGTCCCATCCAGGGAATGCATTGTAGGCCAATCCATGCATTTCCAGATTTGGATGGACACATCCCTAGTGTGTCTGCATGTACCTAAGGGGGCTATATGCCAAACAGGTGTGGTTACAGGAATGGGTGGCAGTCATTACCACTGGTTAGTGTTATAGTGTGGCACCAGAAGGATCCAATTGTTACTGGGTTCCCTACTACTGTGTGTCATTTGTCAGGACATCATCCAATGATTGCTTATAGTCATCCTGTTGAGGTTGTGTGTACTACCAGACCACACATCATTGACAGATATTAACGGTATTACCCACAGCATAGTGTCAACACATGTCATACATACGTCTACCTATGTTAGTACATAACTGTAGTAGAATGCATACTGGCCATTGAAAGATACTATGAGATGTTAACAATGTGTATGACAGGGTATGCCACACGTCCCATGTGTCCATTATGCATGTACATGCAGACAGTGCGCACCCACCATGTTCACGTATGTACACTTGCTAATCTGTACTGCACACATCACACACGTACTGTCCAGTCACTAACACATTCCGGCAACACGTTACACTTCAGCCAAGTGGCACATGGGTGGACAATACATGCTCAGACCTAACAGTGGTGTAAACAATGCTACATTGGCAATCAAAGCTTTGATGCATAATGTCTGCTCAGATATACCTACAAGGATGTCGTTACACTTCCTTGTTGACAACTTGCTATTATTGCTACACTGCTATAGTGTCACTCTGTGCATCAGCACCATGTTAGCCTGTCCCTCAGTCAATAATGCAGATGACAGGGGGCGACACAGGTATCATCATATGCACAGGGCATTATGTTGTTTGCCAGAGCCTGACATTGACCCATCCAATTGACATGTCTGTGTGTGTGTGTGTGTGTGTGTGTGTGTGTGTGTGTGTGTGTGTGTGTGTGTGTGTGTGTGTGTGTGTGTGTGTGTGTGTGTGTGTGTGTGTGTGTGTGTGTGTGTGTGTGTGTGTGAGGGACAACAGTACAGCATGGGCCAATGTTCATGTAATGTGTGTGTGTGTAAGTGTGAGCCTTAGTTGTTTGGTTAATGTATGTGTGTCTGCATGCACACAGCTCCACCAAGTAACTGCCATATACGGTAGTTTGTGGGACAGCCACAGACTGTACCTGCTAGGCTGTACAGATCACTGTCTCCGGCCACGGACACAGTATCTGTGCCTGGCAGGGGTGCTACGGACAGTATCGGGTACCATACCTGACTGGTGCTGTCATCAGGGGCAGAGGTATGATGACTGGACCCATGTCCCTGCTGGGGCTGGCTAGAGCCACGTGCACGTGGTCTACTGGGACGGTCAATGGACAGGCCAGCCCCAGCATTGCTGGGGCTGGTACTGCCACTACGGGAACGGCTGTGAACTGTGATCCGTCCGCGACCACTGCCAGTTGTTGCTGTTGTTGGCATGTGTCCGCATCGACGTCGCAACTGTCCCGCACGGTCCTGGCTCATGGAAGACATGTTGTGGAGGACATCTAATGCCTCCCCCCCAACATCTATCAATGACCTCGGTGTAAGTCTGGATGGCACCGACAAGGTCATGGATGCTATCATTGATAGCGGTGTAATGTGCCCTCTGCGCCCTAAGTACCTGCCTGGTGTACCGTTCCATACGTGTCTGAGCCTGCATTACAGCCCGGAACATATTGGTCGTTGTAAGACCTGTGAGGGCACGCCTGCCAGGGGCAATATGACCAGTGATGCTCCCCCGAGAACCCCTGGACCTCTGCCTATGTGGTACCATTCCAGGTCTACGGCTATGGTTGCTGTGAGGGGATGCAAGTGCCATGGGTACCACACTCTCCTGGTAAATGCCAACTGTATGCTGTCCCTCGCCTATGGCCATTGGTGGTGAGGGATGTATTGACAGTATGAGTGTGCACATAGATGGGGTTGAACGCTGTGTACTGTCTGACGGACCAACGACAGACCCTGTCAAATCTTCCTGTGCCAATATACATGTGTCATCATCACCAGTATTCGTGGCAGTGGCCTCAGGTTGCCTGCTGCTTTCGCCAACCCCTAACTCGGCACCTGTGAGAGTAAGACAGGAAACACACTTTATGGTCTGCACATGCACACATGCACACATGAACACATGGACACATGCACACATGCACACATGAACACATGCACACATGCACATATGCACACATGCACACATGAACACTAAAACACACCTCACTACAGCACATACACACACATACCAACAATCCAACACATACTCTGTAGTGGGTGAAGGTGGGTGTCAGTATCACAAGGTAGACTGTCACCACACACGTGTCAGCATGCATATGTGTTGCACAAGACCATGCAGTACAAGTGTAGATGCCCCTATTAAATGGCAGTATACATGGCTTTGATGCAACTGTGTAGTTGTTCAGTGATTGGCTACAGCCTGGAACACAATGTGTGCATGGACACAACATTGCTGTGCAGGTATTATCAGCTCTTCAATGCCCTGTGCACCATCACTCACAAGTATACATGCCATGGCTGCATGTGTTATCTGTGTGACACATAGATATCCATGTCTGAGTGCAGTGTCTGTGTCCATAGCAGATAATAGTGGGCATGGGTGTAGCACATGCATGCTATGTACACACACGGGATGTGCGGTGCATGTTGACGTGAAGGAATCTCAATGCTCGACATTGCCAGTGTACACTGGTTATGGTGAGTGTGGGACATATTGCAGATATGTGGGTGCCAGACATGGCATGGCATGCTACATGACTGCAACATTAAACACCACACATACCCAATGTGTGTCAAGTGACCTATACACCCACTAGCATTCCAGGACATATATGTGACACTTTGTGTGGATAGTGACTGCTGTGCATATTGTGTATACTGGTATATGTAAGCACACAGACAACATGCTATGCATATTGTGTATAGGTCCATATGTTTGCACACACACAACACTGAGGTGCAAAGCAATGACTGCTATGAGTAGTACTGTGGTCACTGTAACTGGATGGGGTGTAGTACCCTGTGCCATCATCAACATGTATCTTGTGGTCACTCACAGCTACTAATGTGTGCAAGGCCACTGCCTAGCATGCTGTACCTCAACTGCAGTGCCGTGGCTACGTTCACAATTACACAGCCACCTTGTACATGGGTGTGTGAGGTGCACAATAGGGAGCATTGCCTAACATGACTGTGTTATGTGTTGCAGAGTGTTGCACAGCCCCATGATAGGCCTCTACCCCTGAGGTACATCATGTGTGTGTGTGCATGACGTGGGATACTGAAGTGTGACCTTACAGCGGGTGTGTGATAATGCCAAATGTAGCATGTTTTCGTGTACTGCTTATGATAAACGTGTTCTGTTGTGTTCATCTGTAGCAACTATGCATATCCAATGTGCAATACACTGTTGCCACAATTGTGTCTGCTGCACTATGCATTGCATGTGATTGAGGCAGCTACTGACTTTACTGAGATGATTGATGTCTCACAGCAAACATGCACAGCATGCATTATGCGTAGGTGTGTTACGTGTACATGGCCTACACCTCACCTATGACATGCACATTTCATTACCAATATTAAAGTGTTAACACACTAACCAGCATGTATTGTCTGCCCTGCTGTTACACCAGAGGGACCTAGAAGAATATGACACAGTTTGTCAGTGGCCACAACTGTGGCATTGCTACTGTGAGTGTGCTAAACAAACGTGGAACAACAGTCGACAGTCACAGGTGTACGGATACTATTCCAAATATCAGTATTGCACACATTAGGCAGCACAACTGCTAAACACACAGTACACATCTCACATATGCACATTCTAACAATACAGGTAATGGTAGTCTACAGCTAGGGCGTATTACCTGCATGTTCCATGTCATCCTGCTGGGTGGCTCTGGCCTCCATGATGACACATATGTGATGCTGTTGCTGCTGTAGGCCAGGAGCCACCACACTTAGGAGCAGCTCCTCCACTCTGGTGAGGGGGGGATGTATGGCCACCCCACCACCTGTGGCAAGCTTTTGCCTATGGATATCAGATGCATGCCGCTGGACATGTCTAATTAAATCACTGCAGTGATGGCGTACCTGCTCATATGTCCGGTTATGCATGCCTATGTCATTTACCCAGTGAACAAGGTCTTGCCACAGTGCAGTACGGTCATGCTGGTGCTGGCTGGCCCTGGAAAAAAGCAGGTTATAGTGCTGCACCAGGCTGTTCAGAATTTCCTGCTCCTCAGCAGCTGAATACGATGGATTATGTTGATGTGCCATAACCTTGGAAGACAATTAAACGATATGTGTGAGCATGTCATCTGGCACACTTAACATTATGAAGTACAGATATCACTTAACTGCCATATATAGCATCTATCTGTCTATCAGAGGATACACACATTCAATACCACATATCAGTGCTCAGCCCACAACTGGCTGACAGTGCCTGCAACACTCCATATAACACACCAGTATACATGAGTAGTCGGCATACTGTTTGGGATACAATGCACAACCTCGCCCCAGGGATATATATCAAGCTAATGCATGAAGAAATATGTCATCCAATGCAATGAATGTCATATACATTTACAGTATTACCGGTAAACCACCCTAATCTTTGATGCCATACCCCTACCTAACATATGTGCACGGTTGTTAATATAGCTGGCATACTGCTGTAACAGAGTATACATGTTGCTAGGTACACACACATACCCTGTAACACACATGTCATTGCGGGCATGGTACAGGCATCATTAAACACACATCAGACATACATACAACACACAGATGTATGCCGACACAGATGAGAATTACCTGTGTACCTTATAGTACTGTGTGCCCCTACTTACAGATACCTATGCCTGTGGTATGTAATCTGTGCAGACTACAGGAAACACACAAGACAGTGTTACCAGGGACTGTGAACATACACCATACTGTGCTGTTTAGGCCTACAGCTTCAGGTAGTACAACAATGCATATGTGAGCTGGAGTCACCAGCAGTACCACTTACTGAGAATACATGTATTGCTTCAGCCTACATTGGGACACCACAGTCGTACACAAGGAACTACGTCACAACATATGTCATCCTACTATGTCTGCATCCCGATAACTGACACATCTTTCTCCGGCCTCACACCTAGGACACAAACTACCATGACAGACACAACCTCACACTAAGCTATCACACCTTTACAAACCTTGCACACAGTCACTGTCACACTCATTCCACCTCACATAGCAGGTATTGCACTGAGTACATGTGGGTGTGCATTTTGTCATAGGTAGGTAATACGCTATTGGTCATAGGGCCTAGAGCAGCCTAGCCATATGCTACCCTGGCCTTTGACACACATGTAATGTGATTTCACTTGCTCCTGTCAAACGGATACACAGAGGTGACTCCCAGGGCATATTACCTATCTCCAAAACAATCATCAGGGGTATGTATGACATCTGCTAATGAGGAGCCTTGTTTGTTCATGCTGGGTGGTGTAGTCCAGAGTATGGCATATTTGTGGATAGGAACCTGTACCTCCAGCATGTGCTGTTTAGTGAGGTGACAAGGATTAGGGCCCTAGGTCATGTAGCCCGAAGGGATTGTGAGGTGTTGTCATGGTGGTTGGCCAACTGCTATGGGTGTGACATACCTCTGTATGTCTGGCAGTGGTAACCTCTGGGTGGGTGGTATGCAACGCACTCTAGCTGTGGTTTGTGAGTCAGTCTGCATAGGGCATGTGTTTGAGGGCAGTATTACTCTTTGTTAGGTATGTCTGTGGCCTTTCCACTTGCTGTAGTTGTCATGTGAGGTACATACCACATGGGGCATTGTGATGAGTAGAGGGGAACACCAACCTATATTTCCCTAGATGACACACCTTTTGTGATGACACGTACCATGTAGACAGATTACATTACTACTGTGGTACTGTGATTATCAAACGGGAGCCTACTGTCCACCTGTGTCCCGTGTACCCTTCTGACACCATCACTGTTAGGCAGGCTACCACCTATGTGGCAGTTACAGCGTAAGGTGTTTTGGAATGGGGAATGGCACTGCAGTATCAACACTGGTGTTCAGTCCATGCCTTGGACAACAGGCACCTGTTGCAGTACATATGACTCCGTGTCTCCCTCACTCTCTCTCATATTTATATATATATATATATATATATATATATATATATATATATACATATATATATATATATATATATATATATATATATATATATATATATACACACACACACACATACATACATATATACATATCTATCCATATCTATCCATATCTATACATATCCATATATATCTATATATATATATATATATATATATATATATCCATATATATAAATATATATTTATATATATCTATATATATATCCATATATATAGATATATATCTATATTTATCCATATATATCTAAATATATCCATATATATCTATATATCTATACACACTTTTATATATATATATATATATATATATATTTATACATGTATACATACACATACATGTAAACATCCGTTGCTGTACATATAGGCACATATATTTCCCACCTTTCATGGTGGGGATGTCAGTTGTGCAACAGTTGTGAGACATATGGTTATGTAATACTATTGCATAATGTTATGCGGAATGCATGCTGCTGTCCTCAGCCCGTATAGTTGTTGCAGGCCTCACTGCCTGTAGCTCAGTCCCACAGCGTATAACACCACATGACATATACCGGCACTGCTTGCTTTCTGCAATGCCACACACTACAACCTACATACATATGTGCACATAGCAACCTTCAACAACATACTTATGTCCAGCCTTCACTAACAGTTGCAGTATGTCCCTTGCCCTATGCAGATGTGCATGTACATATAGATATGGACTGCTGCCATATATGGATGATTCACAATATGTAGAGTACCCTTCAGACACATCTTTCGGATGTCAGCAAATACATATCTGTTACATACCTTACCTTTGTATTCCTCACCTCCGTCTGTTGTAGGTGTTGTTTTTTTATTTATTTATTTATTTTTTTGGTTTTGTTTCCTCTGTGTGTTGCTGTTTGTTTTCAGCGTCTGTCTCCTTCTGCCTGTTTGTGTCTCTCTGTCTCTGTCTGTCTCTCTTGCTTGTGCTCTATCTTTCTCTCCCAGTTGTTGCAATGATATTATTGCATGTGTGGACAGCAGATACAGGCTGCTTTTCTAGGTATCTGCACATGTGTATGTGATGGCCTCTGCACCAATTGGTGCCCACCATTTAGTAATTGCATGCAGCCTGCTGTGTGGTAATTGCAGTTCTCACTGTGATTTCAGGACACTGCTATAAAATGATAGGTTAGGTAGGCATAGCCTTTTCAGAAGGTGGGGACCATGCTTGTTTGCTGTGGACACTGTTGTCTCAGTCAGAAGGTTGGTATATGTCTCATATCTGAAGCTGGGTTGTAGCCAGTGAAATACATGTTGTACTGAAACTTGACTGTTGCTTCTTCCAGTACACTCTTGTCAGTGTGTAGGTTTACTCACACCTACTAATGCTAACACTGGATACAAGGGAGCATGTACTTTCTTTTCGAATTAGAGAATTAACTGGAATACAACAGTAGTTATTGCAATGTATTCCTATGGCTTTCCTATTTTCCCTTTACATTCACTCATTGTAATGCATGTTATATTTCTTTTAGCACCAAGTTATTGTATATCTGCTGTCGTGTAGTGGTACTTCATGCAGACTGGTGAGTCCAAGGTCCCGGGTTCGAGACTGACAAGGTTTTTTATTTTGCTGCTGAGCAGTACAAGGGCCTTGTCATACAGAGTGACTAAGGCACTTTTAAGCAGTTGTAAGCAAGTTTGCGCAGGTTTGCATGGGTTTGCGCGATGCTTAGCAATGCTTAGCTAAGCGCACACAAGCTCACACTCGCGCACCCCCACTAACTACTGCTTAAAAGTGCTTACTCCCGCTAACCCCTGCGCTAATTTCTTTTAAAGAAAAGAAAATGGGGACATAGGAAAGTGGTGAAAAAGGGGGCACAAAGAGGGAAAGACAGTAGGGAAACCAACTCGGGATGTGCAGGATGGGTGTAGGGAAGGTCCATAGCTGCCCATTTCTTTACCAGCAACAGCTGTGCATATGTTTGAAATTTGGTGTGAAATTTGAAACCTTCCACCCCTGAGAGAGGGGTGAGGACAACAAAATATGTTGTACTGCCAATTAGAATTATCAGTTTACATGTCCAGCGGACATGTGTGAATTGGGCAGCTAAGTATGGGGCATAATTTTTTTGTGGGAACAGATTGCCCTTATTTATTTATTTTTTTTTCATGTGAGAGTGGAATGTGAGGTAGAGGAAGTAGGTATATTTGGGGAGGTAGGTTGGGGAGGTAAAAAGACAAGAAAAACAAGATGCATACGGGGCGGAGTTTGACACATGGGGTGGGTGAACACAATTGACGGGGAAGCATGTTTGGAAATCGCAAGCCCATGAGCCAACAGATGGTAACAAGTGGAACTGAGATCCCCACCCATGGGCAGTCACCACTGCACCTTCACAGCCCTGAGGGTCGCTGTGCTGAGGGCTGTAGGACAGGCAGGCTCACCCGAGATGCGCCACTCGCCTCGAGCTGGCATAGGGGATCAGCGACTGAATGCTGGATCTCCCTATGCACCTCAGCCCAGACCCTAGCAAGGGTGACAGGTGGCCCTCCTCCGCCTATGCTTGCATGGGGGGGACAAGCCCCATGCCCTGCAGTGCTAACACCCATAGGTGGCACAGGACCAACGGAGGAGTGGAGCCCGGGCTGGGCACCAGAGCCGCTGGTGCCAGGTGCACTCACCAACTGAGGAGGGACAGGTGGGTCCACTGGGACCGGCCTTCCCATACGTTCTGTGATTAAGTGTGTTTAATTACAACATAAACAACAGCATTCCAGATTAGTTGTAAGTATGCAGTAATATTCCCATTAACCCAACACACCAAGGTTCCAACAGTTGAACAGCAAGCATAACACATGCATATATTGAACGACAGTGGATATTCTAACAGCATGCAGGGATGTTTGGTAGCAACAGGCCACCAGGAACGTGGTGTTTGAGCAAGGCACATGCATCAACATCAGTGCAAATATTTATAAAACAATAGGACATATGTCCCAACAAATATTTAAGATTACACATACCCATTGAGGTGTGGAATTGCAGGGTTTATGCACATACGGTAGGGTGTAGAAAAAACCTTGGTTAACATCTTATGATGACCTTTTAGTCTATACTACATTCCCAGTGACTGCAAGTGTATATCCCTACCTGTATTATTACACTTGCCACCATACATTAGGTTGTGTCATGCGTTTGGCTAGTTCAATATATGCCTGACCTATATATGACATACTAACTGTCCAGGATGCATATGTTACCGCTACATATTTATTGTTTTCATTTATATTTCTTTATCTACATATCTGGGATGTTTTCACATGACATTTTCACTTCGATTTGTACAGAACTCTGCATTTCTTGACACACACTCACATTTCTGGTGAATAATTACATGCTACACGTGTGCCAGGTTTACTTATTCATGCCAGCCAGTAACTGACTATTGTGGACTGTATATATGTTTCACAGCTACTAGCACTTCCATCACCCACTTTATATGGGACTGCATAACTCTGGGTTGCCAGCACATTTTCAAACAGTACTGTTTGTATAATGCAAGGGTACAACAACATTTCAGACTCTGTGACACAGACACACTCTGGGTTTTAGACCTTTATTAATGACATTGCACACTTTTCCACAGGCTCACTCCTTTATTTGTTTTAACGGTGTTTATGGCAGACATGTTCAAGACATATTATACCTTTATTAATAGGTTATAACAATCTTTTTTTCAGGCTCACTCACTTATGTTATATGACAGTGCCTGCAGAGATATTATTGCAGACATATGTTATCTTTCTTAATTGGTTACTACACTCTTTTCTGCCTCTCTGATGTTTTTATCTGACAGTACATGCAGAGGGCTTATTCAGGCAATTCTGTGGCTGTTTTATTGGACTACAACACTTTCTTTCATGCTCTCTTCCATATTTTATATAACAATACATGCAGAATAATCACTAACCTGCCTGGTGGCGCAGCCTTAGCAGCCTATCAGCATAGGCTTGCTAATTCAGCACGGTCACCTGCAGCTGTAAAGTAAATGAATGGATATTGAGACATACCTATCCATTATACATTCTCCATTATCAATTCTTACATACTGCATTCCATGGCTACATACTCAGTTGTGGGGCATTCTGCATCACACGGGCCTCCTGCATCTACTGGTTCAGGCGGTCCTGCTTGCCTCTTCAGGTCTGCATGGTGGTGACGGACCTGCTCACCAGTCCGAGGAATGCCTGTGGCACTGGTGAGGTCACGATCTAACCGGTTCCAAGCCTCTGCCTTGTACTCCGTCCCTTGGAACTGGCCCTGCAGGAGTCTTGACTCGTGATGGTGAACAAGGAGCCAGACCATGTAACGTTGTGCTCGGAAGTGAACCCTTTCCTGCACCTGCCATTCTGACTGCAAATGTGAGCTACAATCAGTTATGGCGGGTATTCCCACCTATGGGGCTTAAATATGCCGCATTTTCCGCACTTTTTTGTGATTGGCCATTTTGTAAAATTCTCAGCTGACTGCAGACCTGCTTAGTAATGGTTAAACTACCATTTGTAAGTTTATGAATGTTAATAGTGGCTGCTTCCCCTATGTTGTCATGGCTTAGTGGTTCTGTACTTTGATTATGATGCACAGGGTCCTGGGGTTGCACCTTGTCATTCTTTTATTTTAATACTGTCTAGACAGGCTAGGGGGGTGTGGCTGCATTTAAGCAACTTAGCTCTACATTGCTCCACGGTGCCTGGTTGGCTGGCGAGCACGTCCGCACAAAACTTGTGCTGGGTAAAGCATTTTTAAACTTTGGGCAACTCTATTGCGCTGGGTAAAGTGCTATTAAACTATGGGAAACTCTGTTTAGCTGGGTAAAGTGCTATTAAACTATGGGCAACTCTGTTTAGCTGGCTAAAGCGCTATTAAACTATGGGCACCTGTGTTTAGCTGTGTAAAGCATTGCTTAACAGCAGGCTATTATATATCTGGGTCCTTTAAAAATATATATTTTGTTCACTGATACATTGGCCATGTCACTGCTTTTAGTAAAATTTTAATCATATATGTCTGGTATTATTTCAAATACTGATTTAAAACATAAATAAGAAGGGTAGTGGTGGGGCTTGAACCGTGAATGCCTTCTCTTTGTGCGTATGCTCTACCATTATGCTATTGCAATTTGGTGTGATTTGCATAAACATTCTTTCTTATGCTCTTCCATGTCAGAATTGCTAACTCTAGCTAAGCAATGGGCACACCTGCACACACGCCGCATATAAGGGCAGCTATATCGTGGATTTAAAAAAATATATATAATTATTTACTTTATATAAGTGTGATAGGGGTTTACAGTGTCAGGGGAGTGTGGTGTTGGGTGCAAGTACATTTGAGCTAACTCGCTCTTGTGTGTTGACATTATGCTTTTTAAAACCTTGCAGGGGCGTACACATTTAGACTGCTCGGCAGTTGGACATGCCCCCTGCTTTCCTACTCAGTCCATGTAAGAGCTACGGTTGAGTCAGCATGTCCTCATGAATATCCATGGCACGCTAATGTCAAACCATTCAACTGCAGCCTCCGAGTAAGACTTATTACTATATATATACACACACACACACATACATACATATATACATATCTATCCATATCTATCCATATCTATACATATCCATACATATCTATATATATATATATATATATATATATCTACATATATCCATATATATCCATATATATTTATATATATCTATATATATATCCATATATATAGATATATATCTATATTTATCCATATATATCTAAATATATCCATATATATCTATATATCTATACACACTTTTATATATATATATATATATATATTTATACATGTATACATACACATACATGTAAACATCCGTTGCTGTACATATAGGCACATATATTTCCCACCTTTCATGGTGGGGATGTCAGTTGTGCAACAGTTGTGAGACATATGGTTATGTAATACTATTGCATAATGTTATGCGGAATGCATGCTGCTGTCCTCAGCCCGTATAGTTGTTGCAGGCCTCACTGCCTGTAGCTCAGTCCCACAGCGTATAACACCACATGACATATACCGGCACTGCTTGCTTTCTGCAATGCCACACACTACAACCTACATACATATGTGCACATAGCAACCTTCAACAACATACTTATGTCCAGCCTTCACTAACAGTTGCAGTATGTCCCTTGCCCTATGCAGATGTGCATGTACATATAGATATGGACTGCTGCCATATATGGATGATTCACAATATGTAGAGTACCCTTCAGACACATCTTTCGGATGTCAGCAAATACATATCTGTTACATACCTTACCTTTGTATTCCTCACCTCCGTCTGTTGTAGGTGTTGTTTTTTTATTTTTTATTTATTTATTTTTTTTGGTTTTGTTTCCTCTGTGTGTTGCTGTTTGTTTTCAGCGTCTGTCTCCTTCTGCCTGTTTGTGTCTCTCTGTCTCTGTCTGTCTCTCTTGCTTGTGCTCTATCTTTCTCTCCCAGTTGTTGCAATGATATTATTGCATGTGTGGACAGCAGATACAGGCTGCTTTTCTAGGTATCTGCACATGTGTATGTGATGGCCTCTGCACCAATTGGTGCCCACCATTTAGTAATTGCATGCAGCCTGCTGTGTGGTAATTGCAGTTCTCACTGTGATTTCAGGACACTGCTATAAAATGATAGGTTAGGTAGGCATAGCCTTTTCAGAAGGTGGGGACCATGCTTGTTTGCTGTGGACACTGTTGTCTCAGTCAGAAGGTTGGTATATGTCTCATATCTGAAGCTGGGTTGTAGCCAGTGAAATACATGTTGTACTGAAACTTGACTGTTGCTTCTTCCAGTACACTCTTGTCAGTGTGTAGGTTTACTCACACCTACTAATGCTAACACTGGATACAAGGGAGCATGTACTTTCTTTTCGAATTAGAGAATTAACTGGAATACAACAGTAGTTATTGCAATGTATTCCTATGGCTTTCCTATTTTCCCTTTACATTCACTCATTGTAATGCATGTTATATTTCTTTTAGCACCAAGTTATTGTATATCTGCTGTCGTGTAGTGGTACTTCATGCAGACTGGTGAGTCCAAGGTCCCGGGTTCGAGACTGACAAGGTTTTTTATTTTGCTGCTGAGCAGTACAAGGGCCTTGTCATACAGAGTGACTAAGGCACTTTTAAGCAGTTGTAAGCAAGTTTGCGCAGGTTTGCATGGGTTTGCGCGATGCTTAGCAATGCTTAGCTAAGCGCACACAAGCTCACACTCGCGCACCCCCACTAACTACTGCTTAAAAGTGCTTACTCCCGCTAACCCCTGCGCTAATTTCTTTTAAAGAAAAGAAAATGGGGACATAGGAAAGTGGTGAAAAAGGGGGCACAAAGAGGGAAAGACAGTAGGGAAACCAACTCGGGATGTGCAGGATGGGTGTAGGGAAGGTCCATAGCTGCCCATTTCTTTACCAGCAACAGCTGTGCATATGTTTGAAATTTGGTGTGAAATTTGAAACCTTCCACCCCTGAGAGAGGGGTGAGGACAACAAAATATGTTGTACTGCCAATTAGAATTATCAGTTTACATGTCCAGCGGACATGTGTGTGAATTGGGCAGCTAAGTATGGGGCATAATTTTTTTGTGGGAACAGATTGCCCTTATTTATTTATTTTTTTTTCATGTGAGAGTGGAATGTGAGGTAGAGGAAGTAGGTATATTTGGGGAGGTAGGTTGGGGAGGTAAACAGACAAGACAAACAAGATGCATACAGGGGCGGAGTTTGACACATGGGGTGGGTGAACACAATTGACGGGGAAGCATGTTTGGAAATCGCAAGCCCATGAGCCAACAGATGGTAACAAGTGGAACTGAGATCCCCACCCATGGGCAGTCACCACTGCACCTTCACAGCCCTGAGGGTCGCTGTGCTGAGGGCTGTGTAGGACAGGCAGGCTCACCCGAGAGATGCGCCACTCTCGCCTCGAGCTGGCATAGGGGATCAGCGACTGAATGCTGGATCTCCCTATGCACCTCAGCCCAGACCCTAGCAAGGGTGACAGGTGGCCCTCCTCCGCCTATGCTTGCATGGGGGGGACAAGCCCCATGCCCTGCAGTGCTAACACCCATAGGTGGCACAGGACCAACGGAGGAGTGGAGCCCGGGCTGGGCACCAGAGCCGCTGGTGCCAGGTGCACTCACCAACTGAGGAGGGACAGGTGGGTCCACTGGGACCGGCCTTCCCATACGTTCTGTGATTAAGTGTGTTTAATTACAACATAAACAACAGCATTCCAGATTAGTTGTAAGTATGCAGTAATATTCCCATTAACCCAACACACCAAGGTTCCAACAGTTGAACAGCAAGCATAACACATGCATATATTGAACGACAGTGGATATTCTAACAGCATGCAGGGATGTTTGGTAGCAACAGGCCACCAGGAACGTGGTGTTTGAGCAAGGCACATGCATCAACATCAGTGCAAATATTTATAAAACAATAGGACATATGTCCCAACAAATATTTAAGATTACACATACCCATTGAGGTGTGGAATTGCAGGGTTTATGCACATACGGTAGGGTGTAGAAAAAACCTTGGTTAACATCTTATGATGACCTTTTAGTCTATACTACATTCCCAGTGACTGCAAGTGTATATCCCCTACCTGTATTATTACACTTGCCACCATACATTAGGTTGTGTCATGCGTTTGGCTAGTTCAATATATGCCTGACCTATATATGACATACTAACTGTCCAGGATGCATATGTTACCGCTACATATTTATTGTTTTCATTTATATTTCTTTATCTACATATCTGGGATGTTTTCACATGACATTTTCACTTCGATTTGTACAGAACTCTGCATTTCTTGACACACACTCACATTTCTGGTGAATAATTACATGCTACACGTGTGCCAGGTTTACTTATTCATGCCAGCCAGTAACTGACTATTGTGGACTGTATATATGTTTCACAGCTACTAGCACTTCCATCACCCACTTTATATGGGACTGCATAACTCTGGGTTGCCAGCACATTTTCAAACAGTACTGTTTGTATAATGCAAGGGTACAACAACATTTCAGACTCTGTGACACAGACACACTCTGGGTTTTAGACCTTTATTAATGACATTGCACACTTTTCCACAGGCTCACTCCTTTATTTGTTTTAACGGTGTTTATGGCAGACATGTTCAAGACATATTATACCTTTATTAATAGGTTATAACAATCTTTTTTTCAGGCTCACTCACTTATGTTATATGACAGTGCCTGCAGAGATATTATTGCAGACATATGTTATCTTTCTTAATTGGTTACTACACTCTTTTTCTGCCTCTCTGATGTTTTTATCTGACAGTACATGCAGAGGGCTTATTCAGGCAATTCTGTGGCTGTTTTATTGGACTACAACACTTTCTTTCATGCTCTCTTCCATATTTTATATAACAATACATGCAGAATAATCACTAACCTGCCTGGTGGCGCAGCCTTAGCAGCCTATCAGCATAGGCTTGCTAATTCGTAGCACGGTCACCTGCAGCTGTAAAGTAAATGAATGGATATTGAGACATACCTATCCATTATACATTCTCCATTATCAATTCTTACATACTGCATTCCATGGCTACATACTCAGTTGTGGGGCATTCTGCATCACACGGGCCTCCTGCATCCACTGGTTCAGGTGGTCCTGCTTTCGTCTCTTCAGGTCTGCATGGTGGTGACGGACCTGCTCACCAGTCCGAGGAATGCCTGTGGCACTGGTGAGGTCACGATCTAACCGGTTCCAAGCCTCTGCCTTGTACTCCGTCCCTTGGAACTGGCCCTGCAGGAGTCTTGACTCGTGATGGTGAACAAGGAGCCAGACCATGTAACGTTGTGCTCGGAAGCGTGAACCCTTTCCTGCACCTGCCATTCTGACTGCAAATGTGAGCTACAATCAGTTATGGCGGGTATTCCCACCTATGGGGCTTAAATATGCCGCATTTTCCGCACTTTTTTGTGATTGGCCATTTTGTAAAATTCTCGGCTGACTGCAGACCTGCTTAGTAATGGTTAAACTACCATTTGTAAGTTTATGAATGTTAATAGTGGCTGCTTCCCCTATGTTGTCATGGCTTAGTGGTTCTGTACTTTGATTATGATGCACAGGGTCCTGGGGTTGCACCTTGTCATTCTTTTATTTTAATACTGTCTAGACAGGCTAGGGGGGTGTGGCTGCGTTTAAGCAACTTAGCTCTACATTGCTCCACGGTGCCTGGTTGGCGCGGCGAGCACGTCCGCACAAAAAACTTGTGCTGGGTAAAGCATTTTTAAACTTTGGGCAACTCTATTGCGCTGGGTAAAGTGCTATTAAACTATGGGAAACTCTGTTTAGCTGGGTAAAGTGCTATTAAACTATGGGCAACTCTGTTTAGCTGGCTAAAGCGCTATTAAACTATGGGCACCTGTGTTTAGCTGTGTAAAGCATTGCTTAACAGCAGGCTATTATATATCTGGGTCCTTTAAAAATATATATTTTGTTCACTGATACATTGGCCATGTCACTGCTTTTAGTAAAATTTTAATCATATATGTCTGGTATTATTTCAAATACTGATTTAAAACATAAATAAGAAGGGTAGTGGTGGGGCTTGAACCGTGAATGCCTTCTCTTTGTGCGTATGCTCTACCATTATGCTATTGCAATTTGGTGTGATTTGCATAAACATTCTTTCTTATGCTCTTCCATGTCAGAATTGCTAACTCTAGCTAAGCAATGGGCACACCTGCGCACACACGCGCATATAAGGGCAGCTATATCGTGGATTTAAAAAAATATATATAATTATTTACTTTATATAAGTGTGATAGGGGTTTACAGTGTCAGGGGAGTGTGGTGTTGGGTGCAAGTACATTTGAGCTAACTCGCTCTTGTGTGTTGACATTATGCTTTTTAAAACCTTGCAGGGGCGTACACATTTAGACTGCTCGGCAGTTGGACATGCCCCCTGCTTTCCTACTCAGTCCATGTAAGAGCTACGGTTGAGTCAGCATGTCCTCATGAATATCCATGGCACGCTAATGTCAAACCATTCAACTGCAGCCTCCGAGTAAGACTTATTAAGTCTTACACGGAGTATTAGTGAATCCGGGGGGGTGTGTGTGTATATGCATGTGGGTGTGAAAGCAGAAGAGACTGTGTATGTGTGTGTGGAGAGAGAGAGAATGTGAAAAGTGAGGGTGATCCCTGGCAGCAGCAGCAGCAACGACTTCTGTGTACTTCTCAACCATACCACTCAACCTCTCAAACAGATCTGGACAGAGCTACAAATAATAGGGACAGATTTTAAATATTGCTCTTATAAAGTCAAAAATATTGCCATTAGGTTTATGTACCTCTCGACCATACCACTCAGCCTCTCGAACAACAAATCTGGAAAGAGCTACAAATGATAGGGACAGATTTTAAATACTGCTCTTATAAATGTAGAAAGTCAATAAGGTTGCCATTAAGTTTATGTATCTCTCGAACATACCACTCAACCCCTTGCACAATAAATCTGGGTATAGCCAAATAATAGGGATAGATTTTAAATATTGTCTTATAAAAGTAGTTGCCATTAGGTTTGCGTACCTCTCGACCATACCACTCAACCTCTCGCACTATAAATCTGGACAGAGCCAAATAATAGGGACAGATTTTAAGTATTGCTCTTATAAATATAGAAGGTCAGTAGGGCTGACATTAGATTTAAGTACCTCTCGACCATAGTAGATCAATGTTATGCTTTTAAGGAGAATGTACACTTTTTTTTTTTTGGTAATTATTGCCAATTGTATTTTTATTGTACTTTGTAGCTTTTCTTATGCTCCCCAGTAAACAAATGTCAAATAAATATTATACACTTTATTATATTTTATTATGGGTGCACGATTGCCGGTCCATGGAAAATTGTCTTCCATGAAACTGGTCCTTGGTGCAAAAAAGGTTGGAGACCCCTGCTAAAAGGATGTGTTGGAGGTCTCTCACTAGTACTGATATAGTTGATTGCATTCTGTCTTGCCTTTGCTCTGGCATATCCTACCAAATTGTTGAGATTTTATTGTCTCAATGTGCACTTCCTGCCCCAACAACATTTCCTTGCATTACTACCTGGTTCCATATCTTTGGTGTCTCAATTTGTTTTAGCCTCCCTTTTCCAAAAAGATACTTGTCATATGACCTTTAGGTCCCCATGAGAACACTGCTATCATGAGGAATGTAACTGTCTTTTCTCCATCTTCACCCCTGCTGCTGCATCATGCTTTAACCTATAACAACATATATGAATAACCCTAATGAAACTTGATTTAACAAAATTAACTATACAGATCATCCAAGTATCTAGGGCCATGAAACCATGCTGAATTCCTTGCATGTAAATCACTTTTTAAATCATGATAGTAGGACAGTAGAAAAAGAAATACTGACAGTTTGAGTTTAGCACGATTACAGTGAAGCACAAATCAAACATGTTCAATGTCCTCACCTTTTTTACTGCTAACATTTACATCATGATCCACAAATGAAAAAAAAAGTCACAGTATTATAATTGTCAGAGTCTTCATGTTATGCCAACAGATCTACATATAATGAAATGTTCAGTGACTTCTTAGTACAGATTTCCTGTGTCAGAGCCAGTGTTGGCATTCTGGGGACCTCCAGCAAATGTTAAATTGGGATCCCACAGGGCTCTCCCAGTTTAAGTATCATCCTGTCATTGCCACCACTCCAAAGCAGACTTTTAGTTCATGCTCCAAAGCTTTAGGAGTAGTATGCACAGACTGACTAGTAGCTACAATACATTTAGATTACGATGGGTCTGTGTGTCACACTATGTTGGCCCATCTCACAAACAGGACCTGTACATTTACTGGCACTTAGTTACAACAACGATACATTGCAACAACTCTGTATACAGGGCTGGACGTAGGTGAAATGATACCCCAGGCACTGCCTAATGTTTCACTCGCACCCTACAATGCTCTCCTCTGTTTTCCCCCAATCGTGGGCTCCACACACCCTGCACATTACTTTCTTCTTCCTTTTTTCACGTGTTGCTTTATTCTTCTTCAGCTTATCAAGAAGCTATGACTTTCTATATGCTCTAAAGTGCATTTTCTTTCTTTTTTACACAACCTTTTTATCCAATTATGGCTTGAAGAGAAATTGATTAAGAAAGGAATTTCAGTGTTGCTACAAAACTTTAGATCTTCATTGCGTACTTTCAACATGCCTTTCCTGACCAAGGCATCACAGCAACAGACATTTAGGAAATAGCTCAATTAAGGCGGGGCTCCCAATCATACCTCTCAACTGTACAGATTTTTGCAGAATGTCCAGATTTTTACCTTATATTTTTGGTCCATTTTTCATAAAATTGTGGCTTTCTGGCAAATTAGTGGCAAATCATTAACGACTGAAGTTAGAAAATAATGATAGACATTTGAGCTTTAGACTTCTTACCCTTCAGAAAATTCATGCTAATGCAAAACCTGTTATTCTATCAACCTTCTACATCTGTAAGAGCAATATTTCAAAATTGTCCCTGTTTGTACCAGTTTTTATGGCTTTATCCAGGTTTCTTACTCAAGAGGTTGCGAGGTATGCTCCCAGTGCCATAGGTTTATAGATGCTATGGGATGCATTTTACAGCAATTCCTAACCTTTTATTGCAATGGTGGCCTGAACAAAAATAATGAGCAAGAAAAGAATGTCATTCTTATTTTTTTCTTTCAAGAAATGTATACGTTCTGCCTAAAGCTTAATATTCACAGTTCACAAAATAGTAATTAAAAAAAAAAATCTAATAAGGCAATTGTTGTGAGGATACACAAATCCTATCTGGCAATACTGTCTGCCTCCCTACCTCCTGAAAAAAAGACAATTATTGCCTGCTCATATCTCTGCTGTTACACTGGGATGAAAGTAGAGGTTCAAATGGCCACAGTCATGTATTTCAAGTGACAGCTGTCATACATATACATAGAACGCCTCCTCATTTTTCACCCCTAACCCACTAAAGGTAGTCATCTGTATACATGCCTGATGTCAAAGTCGAAGTCAAAGAAAATTTATTGTCATTCAGAACTACACAGCAGTGTAGCTGAATGAAATTACAATGCATAATTCTCAATGCAGGAAACAGTTACACATATAGACAGAGAAAAATTAATAAAATACCACAGTAGAATTTTAATAAGTAGCAATTTGTAAGTAAATTAGGACAGCAGTGACCCACACCCATCCCAGAACAGGAGTATTGTCAAAGTAAAATTGAAACAATAGCAGCATATCTATGAATAGAATGAATTATTGCACAGTTTGTATCTTGCACTTTACAGTCCTACAGTGTGTACGTGAGCTACCTTAGTATTGCACTTAGTTATTGCACATCCATAAAATAAGCCCCTTGATAGGCTAGTTATGTAACAGACATCATGGTTCATTTTTCCCAAGAGTCCAACAGTCTAATGGAGAGCAGAAAGAAACTGTTTTTCAGTCTGGTGGTCTTACAATGCAGGCTTCTGTATCTCCTGCCTGAAGACAGGCAGAATGTGTTGGATCACTAGAAATCATTTTGGCCCTGTCAGTGCACCAGCATTTGTGTAGATCCTCCAGAGGTGAAAGGGAGGTGCCAGTGATTCTTTCTGCTGACCTTACACCACTCTTGAGAGCCTTCTGGACCTGATTGTTACAGCTCCCATACCAGACTGCAATGCTGCTTGTCAGGACACTTTTAATGGTACCCCTATAAAGGTCTGAAGTATGGAGCTTGGTAATTTTCCCTTCCTAAGTTTCCTTAGAAAGTCGAAACATTGCTGAGCTTTTATGACTGCACTGGATACATGGACTAACCAGGATAAATTCTCAGTGATATGAACACCCAAGAACTTTGTACTCTTGACCCTTTCCACTGTCATCCCTTTCACCACTAGAGGTTTGTGTGGTACTTGAGATCTTCTGAAATCAACAGCCAAGTCCTTTGTCTTGCTGACATTCAGTGCTAGACTGTTGCTGTCTCACAAGACCAGTAGTTCATCACTCTCTTTCCTGTAGGCCTCCTCCAATCCATCTTTGACCAGGCCTATAACAGTGGTATCATCCATGAATATGATAATTCTATTCGTCTCACTTGTGGGCATGCAGTCATGTGTCAGCAGAGTGAAAAGTAGAGGGCTTAAGACACACCCCTGTGGTACTCCTGTGTTCAGGATGATACTTCCAGAGCTGTTGTCTCCCAGATGAACCTTTTGAGGCCTTTCTGTAAGGAAGCTCAGAATCCAATATGTGACTGTGAGGAAATTGAAATAAATAATGATTTCAGTTTGTTGCTTTCAGTAAGGAAGCTCAGAATCCAATGTGTGACTGTGAGGAAAGTGAAACAAATAATGATTTCAGTTTGCTGCTCCTAGACAGTACACTGCCCTACACAAGCTGCAGTAGCCTTATTTGCTCACCTCTGAGGTCTGAAAGAAAAGTAAAAGAAACAATGTCCATACTGTCTACAGCCCAAACATGATAATGACCTGCTGTGCATACCACTAAGGTTTGAATGTGATGAAAACTAAAGAAATAATGAACAGACCATCCCCAGCCCACCACATAACCTACAACAAACTTTGTTACACACACACACACACACACACACACACACACACACACACACACACACACACACACACACACACACACACACACACACACACATCTGGGTAGTGCTGGTTTTAGAATGTGTCTAATTGAGGACAGAGGTCACCACTAAGTCCATATCAAAATCTACTTTGTAGAATATGGTGTGTGGGGGCCTTTATTCTCCGAGAAGATCCAAGTGTCTGAATGCTCAGTGATATATTTTAGGCCTTTCTTTTTAAGTACACTTACTTGTTAACTGCATTTTTTACAGCAACCTAGAAGAGGGGATGGGGTTGGCAAAATGGTTAAGATCTTTACCTCACAAATACAAGTAACTGGGTTAGATTTTGCCTTCTGGTTATTGGCTTGGCTTGCAATAGTCTAGAGACTGATTGAGTAGTATTTACCTATGAATCTGTAACAGTAATGTATGTGTCCCAGCATTATTGTTTGTGTTTGCACACACACACACACACACACACACACACACACACACACACACACACACACACACACACACACCATAGCAATACTAGTTTTGCACTTATTTCAATAATAGCAATACATTATGCAACACTGGTACTGTCACAGTTTAGTGATAATTGTTAGCAGTAAACAGCAGCCAGGGTATTTCACTTTTATTTACGTCATTGAGGAGTAATGCATACCAGCCACCGTCCCTGATTTCACAAACTGTCCCTGATTTTATCACCTTTGTTTGCTCTGTCCCTTGTAAAAAGTTTTATTTGTTGATAAATCATTCAGGATTACAGACAGGGTAACCATCTGAAATGTCAGTACCCAATAAATTGAGCCCTGAAACATTAAGACTGAGTGGACGAACAAATGGACTTACATGTACTAAGTCTGAGATAGTAATTTCCTGGAATATTCCCTTTCTTCAAAGGTATGATGATCTTTGAGTTGGTATATATAGGTTCAGGGTTGTGGGGTAGAGGGGGCTTGCCTACCTGCAAAAAAAAAAAAAAAAAAAAAAAAAAATCAGTTTAAAGGAGGTGAGCAATGATCTCTTTTTTTCAGTGTGTCTATACTCAGATTTTGAGTGCAAACATTTCACTAGGGAGCCTTACAGAGATTCACTAAACACAGGCATCAGAATTTTATTATTGTCCAATAATGTATATTGGTGCAAGATGCATTATTCTATTAACTTTTTAGTGAATAAGAGTCATATTTATAATGTGCTCCTGATTTTGAGGCTTTACTCTGATATTATTTTTGGCTTTGCTAGGAATTCTTGAGCAAAGAAGTTGAGAGTCATAGCGCCTTATGTTCTGCCAGTTGTTGTGTCTTTTCCTGGTTAGGAGTTGCCACAGCAGAAATCTAGTCCGCTAATGATTGACAGCAGATTTTTACATGCCAAGTTGCCAGCCCTGATGCACAACCTTCACTGAAGGTACACCCATTCATGCATGTATCCATGCAGAAGACACTCGAGCTGAGAATCGAACCGGACAACATCTTACTGTGAGGTGACAATGCTACCACAGCACCACCACTGCAGACACCTTATGTTCTGCCAGTATTTATAAAATTCTCTGAAAAAGAAAATCTTCCCTAAAGATTGGAAGCATGAGTTCTTAAAATCCAAGGTGTGCACTGAAAGCAGTCACTTTGCGCTGATAATCTCTGTTGCTTACCTTGGTCGTGTTCATTCACTGATGATCAGTTTTATCCTAACATGGTTATAACACTTCCCTGTTTCAGTTAAAAAGTATAATCAGAAAATTAATACATTTTTTTTCTGTTCATTTTCCCACAACTAACAGTAGCTTCTGAAGGGCTCAAGTATGATAGTTTTAGTGGAGTGAGTGTCCACCAGCAGGATTTAATTCATTCAAGGGCACTATGTCAATATTTAAATATTTAATAAAATTGTGATGACTGTTACTTGACAAAACTCTATTAATGTAACCAGAGATAGCTTTGAATTTTACCGGCTATATAAATAAGGATTATTATTATCCTTCTGGCTTATTAAGTATGCAAGATTGTTGTACTAGCTGGTGTTGGTATGACAGATATGTTAAAAAATATCTAAATAAGATAACTTGCTGTGTTTGGGGGACCCAGGACCAGAGGGCCCCCAGTGACCACAGCGCTCACTGGTGCCTAAAGCCAGCCGTGCCCTATGTGAATAACACTGCCATGGATGCACAGCCTTTAATAAATGATATTTTCAAGCAAATTTCATTACCACTAGTGTTATTGCCATCAGCACCTAAAAACTGCATATATAACTGACTTCCTGCTGAAAAAATACATTTCCATGGAAACAATTATCCATTACAGTTTAAATATTTAATTAGACATAATATGAAAACATTGGTTAAGAATAGACGCAGCTTATATTACAATTTAATATTTAGAGAAATTTTAGCCAGTTTCGAGAAATTAAATGTAAGTTAGTGTAAGACAGGACTTTCAATATGAAGAGAGAAAAAACAGGGTTATGGCATATGTACAGAGGCTCAAGTGAGAAAAACTGATTGAAGTAAAGAAGTGAGTGAAAAAAAGAGAAATTCAACAATGTGTAAGCATAAATTTGTCTGCGTGTGTGCGTGTGTGCATGTGTGCATGTGTGCGTGTGTGCATGTGTGTGTGTATGTGTGTGAGTGTGTGATTGCAAAGATACAATGATTGTATAGTTATTGTTTAATGCATTGTTTAATGCTCCTAATTTTCGATTTTCATCATGTTCTGGAGCGTTTCTCCCTGGGTCTCAGCTGAAAAGAAGTCTTGTTACCCATTTGGACTTTCCTGGTAAACAAATGTAATAAATAAATAATAAAATAAGTGCATATATATATATATATATATATATATATATATATATATATATATATATATATATATATATATATATAAAAAATATAAAAGCTAGAAATATACTTAAACATAATTCATCAGTGGACTCACTAATTTTCTGTCACATCTAAAAACTCTGTAGCATCATGTGTTTGTGTCTTTTTCCCGGTTAGGGGTCGCCACAGCAGAACTCCGGTCTGCCAGTGATTGACAGCAGATTTTTATGTACTGGCTTGCCGAGCCTAATACACAACCTTCAACGAAGGAAGGCCCATTCACGCATGTCGCCACATAGAAGATGCTCTAACTGAGAATCGAACAGGCAATGTCTAACTGTGAAGCGACAACGCTACCGCAGCACCACCACTGCGGTTTTTCTGTAGCATCATGTGTACACAACTAAAACTGAGCAACACACTACCAGGTTATAAAATCCAGCTCAAACATGTATTGCGGGTTTTTTTTTTTTGTTTGTTTGTTTTGTTTCTTTGTTTTACAGAAGTGTCTGAAATTTACTAACTAATTTATTTATTGACATTTAATTAGCGGGGAAGTCTGTCTGGCTAGGATCCCATTTTCAGCCAAGGCCAACAGTTAATTTTATAGTTTTTCAAATAATGCAAAAAAAAAAAACAATTACAGCTTAAATAATTAAATGCCAAATTAGACATAATATGAAAACATTGGTTGGGAATAGACACAAGTTATATGATAATTTAATAGTTAGAGAAATGTTATCCAGTTTATTGAGAAATTAAAGGTAAGTTAGTGTAATATAAACAGGAATTTCAATACAAAGTGAGAAAAAAACAGTGAGAAAGCTAGGGGAGGAAAATTCATAGAAGTAAGGAAGTGAGTGAAGAAGGGAGAGTAAGGAGATGTAAGTTATGAATAGGTATTTCTTCAGCTACAGAAATTTAGTTTATTCTGATGTTGAGCAAGAACAGAACCAGCTGACTGGTTTAATAATAAATTCATAATTTATGTTAGCTAATAATTAAAATAAATGTACTGTGATGGAGCTTTTCTCCATATGCTTCTACTGAAAATAGGTTTACCCTACCAGACTTTTCTGGTCAGCAAAGATAGCTCTATACATGCGCACACATACACATGTATGTACACACACACACACACACACACACACACACACACATATATATATATATATATATATATATATATATATATATATATATATATATATATATATATATATATATCCATATATGGGTCTACTTCAAAACATTGAAATCTCATAACACTGAAATTGAAAACACTGAGACCATAACAGTGAAATCACAAAATATTGAAAACCCAAAACAAAAAAAGCTCAGAACACTGAAAGTGTACATCATAACAACAAAAACTACAGTGCACATGAAAATAACATCCCCTCCAGCTATAACAACACCAAAGTAAGAAACGCACTTTTTACTATGTTTCTGCAGGGCCCCTTGCACCCTCCCATATATTAAATATACCAACTCCCAGACCACACTACAGTGGAAAAAAAGTTAATTTCCTAATCCCACTGTAACATGATCACCCTACAGAATGTAAACATATGAATGTGTTGCTTTCATGGAAGTTAAGTTAATGTTCTGAAAAGTGCTGGGAGAGGTGAGTAGGGGAAAAAGTGTTTATTTTGCCAATCTGTACATAGTTTTAGACCATGCAGGCAGGGTTGACAGATTTCCTGCCCCCCAGGTAGGGACAAAAAAAAAGAAGGTCTCTCACGGCAAGTGAAAACCAAAAAAAAAAAAAAAGGTCTTCATGGCAAGTGAAGATCAAAAAAACAAAAAAAAAGTCTTTAATGTGGAACACAGTTCCACATTAAAGAACTGAGCTCACTCAGTAGCTCTGCACTAAACACGGAGCTTCTCATGTTTAATGCATTCCAGTTCCGCATTCAACACAAGTAGCTCCGTGTTTACCAATTTTTGATTGGCCCATATACCGGCATATGGGCCAATCAAAAATCACTAAACATGGAGCTTCTCATGTTTAATGCGGAACACAAGAAGCTCCGTGTTTAGCAATTTTTGATTGGCCCGTATGCCAAGTATACGGGACAATCCAAAAAAAAAAAAAAACCAAACAAAGTGGAGGCTGGCTGGGATTTAAACCGGCAGGGCGGGACTCGGGATCAGGCTGCTGCTCTCTCAGGACAGTCCCGCCCAAATAGGGACGTCTGGCAACCCTGCATGCAGGTAAGTGATTTAGAAATTATGTTTACATTCTGTATGGTGATCATGATACAGTGAGGTTAGGAAGTTAACTTTTTTCCACTGTAGTATGATCTTGGAGTTGGTAAATTTAATTTACAGGATGTGGGGGGAGCAGGGGGGCTTGCCCCCTTGCAGAAACATAGTAAAAAGTGTGTTTGTTAGTTTGGTGTTGTTATAGGTGGAGGGGATGTTATTTACATGTGCGTTGTAGTTTTCACTCTAATGATGGAAAATTTCAGTGTTCTGAGTTTTCATTGTTTTGGGTTTCAGTGTTTTGGGTTTTCAGTGTTATGATCTCAGTGTTTTGAGGTTCAATGTTATAAGATTTCAATGTTTTGAAGTAGACCTATATATATATATAATACACACATGCACACGCACACACACACACACACACACACACACACACACACACACACACACACACACACACACACACACACACACATATATGTATACATAAACATACATATATCAAAATGTGTGAAGATATATGAAATTTTTTACATCTGCACATACATATTTACAATATACTATAATATTAGTATAATTACAATTATTTGTAAGACATACTGAAATATTTTAAAAATACATTGGTCTGTGTTAGTCAAAATGCGTTTTAAATATAAAACAGCTGTAATACATTTGTAATATATTTATTATTTCCAAAGTAACTGCTGCACATACATAATGTGTGTATGTGTGTGGGGGGGGGGGTAAATTAGCAACTGAATAACCCAGCATAGAAGTTACTGCATGCTGCTGAGTTCAGTTTTGATTTCAGAACCTAGAAAGTATGTTTCTTAAAGGCAATTTACTTGACGTTCAAGAAAAAAGAGGCAAGTACTGCAAGGCATATTACAAAGCAGGCAGGTACACTACAAAACTTAAAACTAAGTGTAACAGATGAAGTCATCCCCATAACAAACAATCTGGTGCCAGAAAAAAAGTGTTACAAATAGGAGGGAGCCACGACATTCTTTCACTTGTACTTGCAGTAAACAATTAGGAATGAGATCTATTTAGGGGAACACATCTTACATAATACACCCAAGTACTTCCTACTTATGGGGAATTTGCATATAATCTCTGAAGTCATACTGTGGTGATTAATAAATGTAAGCATACGACAGAGATATGCAGAAAGGTATATGATATGTAAACAAAAATACACCCTTTTGTTCTTTTTCTGTAGCTAATGAGGATTATGACAGCCTCCAGGCACAAGAAAGACTAGGGGCGGTTAACTGGGGTTGCTGGTGAATATGCAACCGTTAAGCATTCATTTCAATATGATGTGAAGTAGTATCCTTTTTTTCATAAGCATTCTGAAGTGAGCACTAATGAAAAGTAAATGCACACATTTCTGCAGTAAGCAAATAAATCAGAGTCCATTTCAGTAGCTTATCTCAGACTTTTTTTCTTATTTTTAATGGTTTACTTTACCTTATCATAAGCCTGTTTTTTTCCATGTCTATCAGTTGCATAATGCAGAAAATTTTGCCACTCTGAAATGCACTGCCATTTCATATCTTAAAACTGCTTAGCACATAGTTATAAGAAACATTGGCCAGAAGGTTTCCCATGCAAAAATGTACCACCATTTCATATCTAACACTTTTTATGTGCTAAGTAAGCACTGTCAATAAATTATATATTGAGGTAGCAACAAGTTATCAGTGAATTTAAAATATCCATTTTGTACATTCCTCTACTCTCCCTCTTGTTTTTATTTTCATTATTCATTACTTTACTTTTCTTTTTATTTATTTTCATAGGTAACGAGACCCCAGGATCAGTCCAACCCCATAACATCCCGGGTCAGGGAATGTTCACCTTCCCCATGCTCATGGACACCCTCATGGAATCTGGGCAGTGACATTGGTCTTGTAGGCACTCTGACATGGTGCAGCCTGGAAAGTCTTGAAACTCGCTAGCTTCATGGCTTGGTAGAAGATGTAGTGGAGGGGGCAGTGGAGAGGTTTATGCACATGAGGCATCTTCAGGAGGTGCAAGACTTGCTGCCCTCATTGGCTCCAACTACCAAGCCATCTCAAGCCCCCAGTCTACTCAACATTAGATTCTTCCACTGCAAGGTCATCAGGCAGTGGAAATATCTGAGGTCCTACAAACTGGGGTGCCTGTCAGCAACTCTTCACCACCTCCCTCTTTCCCTAATCCTCTCTCCTACACATTCTATCCCAGTTCCATCCCAAACTATATATATATATATATATATATATATATATATATATATATATATATATATATATTAGATTGAATATAGGGAGATATATCCTCCAACAAAACTATATAACCCTTGCTCTTCCACCTCCTCCAGGATAACCTTCTTGATATTTTCCTTCTGTGTGTCCCCCTTTGCTATGTCTCCAATTTCCGTCTTTACTGTCTTCCCTGATTTTATCTTTCAATTATATAATCTGAGTATTTTCATTAGGACACCCGCATTGAAAATTTATGAAACTTCTTTATACATTTTCAAAAACTTACTATAAATAACTCTGTGTAGCCTGCAGTAACTCTCTGTTAGCACTTGTAATTGGCTTGAACATAGCTGTGCTTGTCCAAAATATTTGAAATATTTCAAATTCATCCATGTATACATATTTCAATGTACTGCTTCGCAAATACATGAAGCATAACTTCACCAACTTTAAGCATTTCAATTAAATGGGTGTTTCTTTGCAAAAGCTTTTGCATTGCCATAGACATCCCAACTGACCTGCCCTTACTTTATTTACATATAGGCATAGTCATACTATCTCCAAATTATTATGAAGAGGTATGAACCTTGGGACAATGAATATCACTGTTTAAGTTTTTGTATGTCTGGCTAGCAAAGAGGATTAAGGCACTATGGAGTTAATGGACTTCTTCCTGTAGGAAAGATACAAGGTTTGGGTCTTTCTACCTCATTTTGTCTAGTGTATGACTTTGAGCAAATCACTTAACTAAAGAGCATTCTGTTATTGCACCTGCAAAGGGACATTTCGACCATTGGGCTTATCCAGTTAAAATGAGATAAAATAATAAAATGTTCTTGACAATTATGTTCTGCTTATATTCTACTGACAAGACTCAATTGAACAATGATTCTTTTTTTTATTTATTTAGACAGAAGAGAAACAAACAGAGTGCAGAGGTGAGTACATTGTTTCTTCAAAATCTTTTGGGATGCCAAATATATGGATGCTTTCCATTCAAACAATTTAAATTTGTAGTTGAAGTCTCAGCTTGATGAAACAGAAAGTTCCCTTATAGGCAATATGTGTACAATTTATACTCACTGCATTCATCAAAAATTTTCCAGCCAATAAACTAGTTATCTTTTTATGTAAGAGCTAGTAAGTATTATGTCCAACCTAGAATTCCTATTATTTTTTTATAATATGAGTGTTGGCTTCATGGTTGAGAATATTCAAAGCTACTGTTGATTTTTAAGGATGATTTAAAATAATATTATTTTTTTAGATTTTTGAGGAAGGAATACATTTCACAAAGTCCAGGCTCATGTATCTTTTTTTAAAGATTCAGTAGAGCTCAGATGTCACTGTGTTATTTATTAGTTTTTTCAAAGGAAGGGATGCTTAAGACTGGTAATCATGGAAGAAAGCTACACAAATTGGCTTTCCAATGAGTATTTGAAGTAAATTAAGAAAATCTTTCTAGCTAAGACTAATGCAGCCAAATAGTGCCATAACCAGTTATGTTTTCTACTTCACTAAGAACACAGAAGGGGATACTGAATATATGATATTCATGACTGAGACTGCCATTTCAAGTTATCAGTTGAAATGTCATCCTCTAGAAAAGACTTGCCTGGGGATTCAAGAAACTCCATGTAGACTTTGTCAACATGGACTTTATGTGTTTCCGTAGTACGCAGAAGCACTAATTACATATGCATGCCATGTACCAGGTCTATGTTCAGCCATTGAATGAAAATTCACTCAAATGGCTAAACATCGAACCATATGCATCAAAAATTCACTTAACAAACATTCATTTCAGCAAAGGAGTAAGATTGGGAAAGTAACTAGTTATCCAACACTTCCCCATCTGCCCTTTGCCCCACTGTAATGTGGTCTCAGAGTTAGTATATATAGTTAGGGGGGTGTGGGGAGGTGCAGCCTCCCATCTGGATGGGTTTGAAATACTTTGTTATGTGAGATGGGGAAGTGCTGGACAACTAGTTACTTTCCGTGTCTTACCAATTCACTAAAATGAATGTTTGGTAAGTGAAGTTTGGATGCTTAGGTTTCTATGTTTCACCATTTGGGTGAATTTTCATTTCTTGGCTGAACATAGACCCCCATACATCAAGTTTAAAATGTAAAAAAGCATGGTATCATTGCCAGCAACAGTGGTTTTGGCCAGGAAACAATAAGTAACACAGACAGCAGCAGAGATGTAAACCCGTTTACCTATGGGCAAACTAGGTCTGTAGGATTGCACAGAAAGCCACAATGACTACCAAGTTTATTTATAAAGCAATGTATATAGTTCTAACACATTACATGAAATTCTATACATTACAGAGTATTGTGGAAATCTGTTTCAGGCATATCGCAATAACATTGTTTAAATGTTCAATAAGGGTACATAGAGTGAATAATAAATAAATAGTCAGGGGATGTGTGTGCATCGAAAAGAGACACACAGATGAATTGTAGGAATGAACTCTGGGGAAGAGGACAGGTGAAACATGGTAATGTACAGCAGCTGAGGGCATGTCACTGAAGACAGTGATAGAATGAACACTAATCATATATTGACATGATGCAGCATGGGCTGCACAATTAATTGTATATTATGTGACTGTCACACAAGGCAACATATCAATAGAGAAGATAAGCATCCTGACATGAACAAAGGAGAGGGCATATATCAGGGCTGGTATATACAATGCGGTTAGGCTTATATTATGAAGTTGTCCAAAAGTAGTTGCCTGAATATGAAAGCAAAGTCATCACAGGTATCAACCAAGTGGGTTACATAGTAAAAGGCTAATGGACAACAGTAGACAGAAGATTTGTCAGCAATCTCTGAGGGGAATCAAGCAAACTTCTTCAAAATTTAACACTTGCCGGAGGTTTTAGGAGGAACGCTATCACACCTGTCTTTGAAATTCCAAGCAATCCTGGCTAGTTGACAGGTGTGAAGCCACATATATGGCACAATTCACACTGTCAGGAATATAACCCATGCCATCAATGTTGTCTGTCAGCTATGTATTGACTGTGTGTATCACAGGAACACATATCACACATGCATCTTGTATAATACTTTGATGGGGGTGCCACACCATCAAGCAGTAATGTATATGTAACAAAAATAATACTTTGGTATGGCCAATAAGATGTGCGGGAGGTCACTGTGGAAAATGTGGTACACTTGAGTAACTCATTCCTGTAAGATGTCTTGTGAGGTACATGATAAAGGATGCATTGTACACAGTTATTGGTGTGATGAGGGCTGGGAACTTTGGAAATATAATGCCCTTTGATATTGATGTCACACACATACTCAGAAGTTATGTTACATACAAGAGAATAGTCACCACTGTGGACACATGCTGGTGGATATTATGCATACCATCTACCTGAGTACACAGGTCACACACCAATTAGTCTGCCCATGGGGTGTGAAGTCTATGTTGTAATTAGGTTATGTATTTGCTTTTATAATGTTACAAATCACCCCAAATGTTTGTTCATCTCCTCTATCTCCATAGCTGTGGCAGCAATCCTTTGTGTGTGTTGATACTGTCTGCATTATACTATTATCACACTTGGATTCAACATTTGTCCACAATCTGCAATCCTCTACAAAGCAGTTTGGACAAAAGATGTGTATATCATTATTGATGTCTGAGACTTAAATAATGAAGAGAAAAAGGCATAGCACAGAGCCCTGAGGTATGGACCTGATCACTGGACTCTAGAAATAGGACACTTTACACACTTCAACATATTGTCACTTATGTCATCCAGTGGTTTACACACTTGGTGATATAGGTGTTTATGGCCAGTAATGACAATGTCTCAATAATAGTTCAGTGTGGATTTGTGTCACATGCCTTGGCCAGGTCAAGTTATGCAGGATGATAGCATTGTCATCATGGATCCCTATCAATGTATCAAAGTTTCAAAATTTCGAAGACCATATGGCCAAGACCATATGTTCAAAGTTTTGAAACTTCTAAATAAAAATAAAAAAACACTAAAATAAAATAAAACAAATTGCCTTTACATTTGTGCAGGGGTCAAGCCCCTCTGCACCCCCACACCACCTGCTAATTAAATATACCACCTCTGAGATGACACTAAAGTGAGGAAGATGGTAAATCCCAAGTTTTGTGCTGTACAGCGATCTCAGTACAAAATTTTCGAAGTTTCAAAATGTCGAACATATGGTCTCGGCTATATCGTCTTCAAAGTTTTGAAACTTTGATAAACTGATAGGGACCTGTCATCATGCATGCCTTTGGTCACCATCTTGAGGACATTGAACAGATGTAACAGATATGATGTAGCCTGAACAAATCACACATCTTTCTCACACAGTCAGGATATTACCTGTGTCCTTTTAGAAAAGGTCCATGATGACTTGTTCTATCTCACAGATGAGGAAAGTCATGATGTGTCTATACATGCAAGCATTAGGTGATGTTTCCCCCACAGTCAGAAGGATGCATGTTGATGTACCCACTTCTATGGGAATGTAGTCTGTATGGAGGTTGTGTTGAAATATGGATCCAACCATGTCTGGTAGGTCCATGTTTTGAGTCATGCTATTGGCAAACTGTGATGTTGTCAGGGCCCATTGATTCTGTTATTAGACATAAAGAGAGTGCAGATATGCTGCTCTTCTTATAATACAAACTGAATAATGTTTGCATATATACTATGGCTGACAGCCAGTGGTGATAGGGTGGAAACATGTGAGACAAATTGTCAGCTAGCGGATTGTCTATTTCCTCTGGTTGGGCATGTCTGCTGGCATCCACATGCAGATCTGTGCTTAGTTGTGTATTCTACGTAACATTTCAAATGTATTGGACTAAATGATTTGTGAAAAGACCTACAAATACAACCTTGGTCATTTATCACATTCCACATACTGGTACTATACACACAGTCATATAACTGTACCAATATCATGTACTTACATCAACTGAACAATGTATGATTATATGTGTTTCATTGGCAAGCTGTGTCTGAGCAGCCTGATGCCATATCAGGACACACTACAGATCACTTGTTTGTAGCTCATGTATAACATTTCTTGACACAGATGCTAATAGTCACATTACGGTGTTGCTGACCACCTCAATAATCCTTTGGTATAGCAACATAATGTCACATACAATGAATTCCACAGGGTTGCAATTGTATCAAAACATGATACATTTGTTGTGTTTATCGCACCATAACTTGTGTATGAGAAAAGACTTATGCGACCATGTTATGAAGGTATGTAGACACATGCACACCTGTGCCATACTGTAAGTGTCACTGTGATGGTAGAATGTGAACTGTGTAGAAGGTTGGCCTGCTCCACTACAAAACATGTCCTAATACATCAGTATTACTCATACAAGTGTATCATACCATATCAACAGTTGTCAGGGGGCATATTACTACAGTTGTTATAGAAAGAGAATGTAATGCAATGATATCAATGGCCATCAATACATTAGCTCACATCATAGATTGTAATACCCTCTTGTAGCCATGCTGTACATCCACACCTCAATATAGCACATGTCAATGACAGCAACATTGAAATGTCAATGGTTCATAGGGTCATAAGACATTATTATGCTAATGGCAAACATCACATGAAATCCTAGCCAGTACACACACACACACACACACACACACACACACACACACACACACACACACACACACACACACACACACACACACACACACACACACACACACACACACACACACACACACACACACACACACACACACACACACACACACACACACTTATCAAGTAAATAAAAATCCTTATATCTGTATTATGGAAGATAGTAAGACTACTGAGCATATGTGTATAGTTGTTGGATTGCATTACTTCTTGCCAATGTCCATATGGATCACATGCATCATACTATGACAGAATTAGCAATCACACATGCATTGTTTTCAAGGTGGCTGCAGAGATTCATGGAAGGACTCTACTTTATGACTGTGTATACATATTTGACATGAGGACATCCTCCACTCCTCTGCAGGAAGGATGTCATTTGGCCAGAGGAAACAGGAAGATGCATAGGGCTACGTGGAAGGTACTCTTAGTGGTAGTGAAATGAAGAGTTATTATAAAGATCATACAATGACCATGATGTACCACCAGCAACACACACAGCAGTAGACTGGTCCAGACTTGAACATTATATCTGTGTAGGATAGAATATGAATGCCATACAATGTCATAGTAGCAACACCACATGTCCGACTGTAACACTGTCATGTTGCACTTTATGGAGTATGATAGCATCATTGTATGCTGAGGAGAACAATTTTGGAGGAGCATAGAGCATGGCTGTATAGTCACATCCCTGTGTAAAACTGTCTGAAAAGTGATAGTTATATGTATAGACATGCAAGTTGCCTGCTGTCAGATTAGAACACATGTATGTGTAGTTAAAGTAGCTTGCAGAAACAATAGTTAATGTTACTGACACAGCACAGGCTTGTCTTGAATACTATCAGAGTGCATTTAACACGGGATGACATAATCACTGTATGCTACAACAAGATGTTTGAAGGAGGGTTGGACATAGCTGTGGCCTCATATACTGTTCTAAAATTGGCACCATAGTGAATGTTGAATGCACAGTTGACTTTAGTGAGAACAGTACTCCTACTTAAGTCTCTACTGAGCACAGTAATTAACACAAGCACCACAGCACAATTCTGTCTTTTACACTGTTGGACAATGCTTTATAGCCAATGAAATCAACAGAGTCTGGTAAGAAGAAGATGGTAATAGCAGTGTCCCACATGCAGGTGTAAAATGGTCTCTTGAATTTTAACCAGCTGAACAAACACACCATAGTTGATTGCAATGAGAACAGAACCCCTGCTTAAGTGCACCAACTAGACAACTCAGTATTTAACACAAGCACCATAGTAAAAGTCTGACATGGAGAGTGTCAGATAACACTTTACAACTGATGACATCAGCAAAGTCTGGTGACAAGAGGGCAGTAATAGCATTGTCCCACATACAGGTGTAAAATGGTCTCTTGAATTTTATCCAACTGAACAAACGCACTACAGTTGATTGCAGTGAGAATGGAACCCGTGCCTGACTAAGTGCATCAACTAGGGAACTCAGTATTTAACACAAGCACCACAGTACAAGTTTGACTTGGAGAGTGTTGGGCAACACTTTACAACTGATGACATCAGCAGTGTCTGGTGAGAAGAGGATGGTAATAGCATTGTCCCACATGCAGGTGTAAAATGGTCTCTTGTATATTACCCAACTAAAAAAACACGCACACACCAGTTGATGGCAGTGAGAACAGAAACCCTGCCTAACTAAGTGCACCAACTAGAGAACTCAGTATTTAATGCAAGTGTGACAGCACAAGCCTGACCTGGTGAGTGTTGGACAACACTTTACAACTAATGACATCAGCAGTGTCTGGAGAGAAGAGGATAGTTCATAGGTTCATAGGTTCATAGGTTTATACTAGGCTATCTGCCCCAAGGCATTTATAAGCCTAGCCCGAATTTTTGTGGCTTACGCCACCCCTTATATGAAAAAATACTGTACCCATTAGTTTGTTGTGCCTCTGTCCAGCAGTGACACAGAGATGATTCCCAGGGTAAACCTACGATCTCCCATCCACAGGTCAAGATTTCTCTTGAACAGAGCTAGCGAGGTGCTCTGCCTCACATGGGCTGGGACTCTATTCCACAGCATAGGGAGTCTCTGAGTGATAAATCTATCCCTCCAGCACGTCCTATTTATATCCGTGCTAAGGTTTAAGTCACTTGCTCTAGTGGTTTTGGTGGATTTGGATTTTTTGAGGTGGAGCATGTCCATTAATTCTGGGTTGGACATGGCCTTGTATGTCAGGCACATGTCACCTCTGAGCAGACGGTATGTGACTGAATAGAGCTGGAGTTTCTTTAATCTGGCAGCATATGACAGATTTTGGAGTCCCTTTATCCTTTTGGTGAGAAACTTTGGGGTCTCTCCAATTGCTGCAGATGTCGGGTGAGATACATCCCGAATGGGGCATTGTACTCGATCATTGGTCTGATAAGTGAAGAGTACAGGGAACAATGACCTCACTAGATCTGGATGTGAATCCCTTCATGATCAGGTGGGCAATGTAGAAGGTCTTTCTAACCACTTTAGCAACGTGAGTGTCAAAAGAAAGGCCACTGTCAACCTGGGTCCCCAGGTCCCTGATAACCTCTTCTGTGCTTAGTGGATTGCCACCTATATGGTAGCTTGGGGTTACCTTGTTTTTCCCAAAGGGTATGACTATACATTTTTTGGCATTTAACTTCAGGCCATGGCTCTGGCACCAGCTATCTGTTTCCGTGAGTCCCTTCTGAAGGATATCCGTGTCCGATGCACTTTCCACTATGGCGCCCAGTTTGCAGTCGTCTGCAAACTTTGTCAGCCAAAGTCCTCCCATGTTGGCCTGTACTTCTGAGAAGTAGATGCCGAACAATAGGGGGCCAAGGACCGAGCCCTGTGGGACACCACTTGTGACCGGCTTGGAGTCTGACATAGCACCAGCAACTCTAACCCTGTGGTTTCTCTCCTTAAGCCAGTTTGCAACCCATCTTGTGACATATGGGTTTACATTTAAGCTGGTAAGTTTTTCTACAATACCCGAGTGGGGTATTGTGTTGAAAGCCTTTGCAAGGTCAAGGTAGGCTGTATGGACTGCCTTTCCCTCATCAATGGCCTTGGTGACTGTTTCGAAGAAGTTGACCAAGTTCAAAAGGCATGATCTTCCCTTGACGAAGCCAAACTGGGTCGGGTCCAATGTCTGCAAGTCCCCTATATCTTTGTTTATGAGCTCCATTATGATCCTCTCCATAGCTTTGCAGACTAGACTTGTTAAGCTTATGGGGCGGTAATTACCAGGGTCCGTAGAGGCACCGCATTTGTGGAGTGGGACCACAGTTGTCGTACACCACTCCTTGGGCACGTATCCTGTGGTAAGGCTGAGATTAAACAGCTGCCTTATGTGCGGGTTTAATTCCTCATTTAGCTCGTGTAGCACACAGCCGGGGACACCATCCGGTCCCATTGATGCTGTGTTTTTAGCTTTAGAGAGAGCAGCTTTCACCTGCGCATTTGAGATGTCTGGGAGGCTACACTCCGCTGGGATAGTTATGTCTCCTTTAGTGGGGGAGAGAGGGGTGAAGTTTGCACTGAACCTGTCTGCCAGTATGTTGGCAATGTCTGTGGGTTCAGTGATTTTTGTATCATTTTGGACTAATTCTGAGCATATCTGGGAGTTTCCACCCAGGTTCCTAACATAGCTGAAAACGACCTCATGATTGTCCTTTGAATCCATGGCAATTTTTCTCTCAAAATTGGCCTTAGTTGATTTTATGAGTGCTCGTATTTTTTTACTAATAATGATCAGGGGTGACTTCCCTTTTATGGATTTTGTTCTATCATGTAATAGCTTTCTCCTCTTATTGTAAAGTTTGTTAATGGCTGGGGTCCACCAGATTGGACGTTTGCCCTTTGTGGAAAGAGTCTTGGTTTTATTTGGGATTGCCTGATCCATGCAGTCCTGGAGGTGTTCATAGAAGGCATTTGTAAGGGCTTCCGCAGCTTGGGTTGTGGTTTCCACTGTCTCAGGGGCCTTGAAGGATACCACACCAGTCTTGAGTAGTGTGAAGTTTGCTTTAGAGAAGTTCTTCACTGTGGTCTTTTTTGTTTGGGGTGGGGGCGGGATGTGGATTTCCAGTGAGATTAGTTTATGATCAGATCTCACCAATGATGGATATACTTCCGGTGTGGAGCATTTTGTCCCCATGTTTGTGATAATGAGATCTAGTATATTTTCTCCTCTCATGGGAACAGTGACTAGCTGTTCCATGGCATTTGAATTTATGAACTCCAGGAACCGTTGGGCTAGAAAGTTAGGGCTTGAGTAATGTTCCCAGTCTATATTCGGGTAGTTGAAGTCACCCAATATGATGGTGTTTTGAGATGCATTTATACCCTGCAGTGTCTTCAGGAAGGCTGTGTAGGGTTCCTGAGTTTGAGAGGGTGGCCTGTAGCATGCTACAATTTGTAGAGCAGTTTTTCCTATGGTTAGTTGCACCTGGATGGTTTCCGAAGCTTCGTGCGTTGCCACCAACCTGGAGGTGTGGGTATCCTTTATGAATATGGATACACCCCCTCCTTTTGTGGTGTGGTCCGGGTTTTGGGGCCGGAATGCATGATATGAGGTAAAACCTAATAGTGCCGGGGTGCTCTCAGGAGCCTTGAACCAGGTTTCAGTTACAGCACAGACATCAATGTTCTCCATACTGAGAAGGGCCTCGAGTGCGTGCATTTTGAGATTTAGACTTCTGGCATTGAGCAGCATTACCCTCAGTTTCTTTCCATTTTTGTTTTCTAGGGTGGTAGGTTTAGAATTTGAGCCTTGCCTAAAAAAGACACTATGGGGGTGGCAAGAGCCTTAGCCAATATCTGGAATCCCAGGGGTGACAGGTGCAAGCCGTCCCTTGTGAAGCAGCGTGGCTTGTCAAGCATGTCATCCCAGGCAGACAGACACTGGATCCCCTTTGAATGACACCAGACATTAAGCCAATTGTTAAAGCTGATCATCTTGTCTCTATATTGTGGCATCATTCTTGGTGAAGGAAGGATACTGCTCAGGGTTAGGGTCATACCTGCCTGGGCTGCATAATCAGAGAGCTCCTCTATGTCTCTTTTCATGTAGTCCAGGGAGGTACGTCTCAGGTCGTTCACACCAGCATGGACAATGACTGTGTCATATTTGTACTTGCCGTGGAGTGACCCGAGTGCTTGTGTTATGTGGTGGATTCTAGCGCCCGATAGGCAGCTTATTGTGACCCTCTCCTTATTCAGCCTGGAGAGTGGGACGTCAGTGTGTCTGACTATGGAGTCACCTATGACAAGTATGTTTGGTGTTGTATTTGGCCTTAAGGGCTGTGACTGCTTTGCACACTGCTTTTGTGGTTTATGTGTTGCTTGTGGAGTGTCTTGAGGTAGCAGTTGTTTGGGTGTCTGCTTTGGAGGCCTCTGCTGTTTATGTAAATTTTTACTCAGAGCCTCCGAGTATGTCTTTGTGTGTTTATGTGTTTGATTCAGTGGTGTGGTAGCATTATGTGAGGCTGGTTTTGTGGTGTGTGTAGTTGCCTTCTCCTCCTGTCTGGTCTTGCCAGTCCTGAGTTGAGAGAGCTCAGCCTCCAGTTTGGCTAAATAGCTGCATCTCTTGCAAGTATTTGTGTTATGTGGGAGGAGGAGAGGGTTGTCTGTGTACATGAGGCAGTTATAACATTGCCTCAAGATTCCCAGATTCACCAGCTGGACCGGAGAGGAGATTGACAACTGACCTTTGGACATGCTAGAATAATATTGGGAATTCCTTAATAACTGAAAACAAGGGCCAGTGGGGAGTGAGGGTGTAGTGCTTTTAATTTTTAGTGCTGACTTATATAATTGCTTTAGTGAGCAAGTGCCAGGTAACTTGAGTGCAATGTGTTACAAGTAACTAAATGCAAAAACGACAAACAGTAACTTTCTTTCAAGTGAAACAAGGAAATAAGTACAGTAAGCAATGCAGATATCACTAGTGATCCACAGAAGCACTAAGAAGCCGCGCATTAGGTGGAATTAGCTTCCAGGGAAATAACAAGCAAACAAACAACAATCATATAAACAAAGCTAGATTCAGCAGGCCTGGATCTAGTCTATGCTAGAGCAAACAAGGTGTACCAATTTCAGTAAGATACAGTTCAAATATTCAGGCACTATAAACCTTTAACCAGAAATTCCCAGCTCAGAAGGGCAGAGTCCAGCCTCTTCTCCCACAAGAGTGCAGACCACGAACCTTCTTAATGTAAAATAACTGGCCTGAAGCCCAAGTGCCTAAACCAGAACTAATACACTTGGACACTGGGCTCTCAATCAGCAGTTCCCAACTTAGAAGGATGAAAGCTACCTGTCCTGCCACCACAGTGCTTGCCACAAACCTTCCTAATGTAAAACAACTGGTCTGAAGCCCAAGTGCTTAATCCAAAAGACTTAGAATGATAGCTACACTTTAATCAAGTTACAACCAAGCAGTAATAAATACAATTGAATACTTTAGAGAATTTCTGGATTAGTGCTCAAGTTACACAAACAACGCTAGATCCATCAGGCCTGAATCCAGTCTATGCCACAGCAAACAAGGTGTACCAACTTCAGTAAGAAGCAGTTCAGATATGCATGCACTATAAGCCTTTAACCAGAAATTCCCAGCTCAGAAGGGCAGAGTCCAGCCTCTCCTCCCACAAGAGTGCAGACCACGAACCCTCTTAATGTAAAATAACTGGCCTGAAAGCCCAAGTGCTTAAACCAGAATTAATACACTTTTAGAATAACAGACACTGAGCCCTCAATCAGCAGTTCCCAACCTAGAAGGATGTAAGCTACCTGTTCTGCCACAACAGTGCAGACCACAAACCCTCTCAGTGCAAAACAACTGGTCCGAAGCCCAAGTGTTTAAACCAAAAGGCTTAGAATGAGTTACACCAAGCAGTAATAAATACAATTCAGTATTTTTAAGATGATGCAAAAGTAAAATGAAGTAGGTAGAAACACAAGTACAGTAAAAGCAGATGAAAATTCTTTTTTTTTTTTTTTATCTGAACAAGTGCTGAGATCAAAGAAACAGATTTGAGAGCTGAAACTAAAAAACTGGCTAGTTATAAGAAAAAAAAAAACAAGCTAGAAGGCTTCCCTCAAACACAGAAGGGCTTGGGGGCTCAGAAGCCTACAAATAGTCTATACCACTTAACAGGAAAGGCAGGAAATGAGCTTATTTTTTTTGTCTGTTTCCCAGATGCTCTCTTTGTACACAGTAGGAGTGCCTGAAATCAGAATATGATCTCACTGCACTCAGTTGAGTGAGCAAATGAGATGAGCCCAGAGGCAGGCTGAGGGGCGGGCAGTTTCAAGGCCACTAAGATTAACACCGAAACAAAACCAGGGAAGGTGGGTGGGAATAACTGAAGAGCAGAAAAACTGCCAGTTCAGTTAAAATTCCTTCAACACACTTTAAATCAAATTAAATACCGTATATATATATATATATATTTTTTTTAAAAAGTGCAGATAAAGGTACTTAAATTCTCTTATACGTCCAGTTGAATATAACCAAGTTGTTAGCCGGCCAAAGCTGAGGTTTTTAAGCAGAAAATACTTCACAATGCACCACTTAACTAGGCAAGGACAGGAAATCAAAGAATGTGGCTACCCCCACACCTGTAATTACTAGCAAATAACAAAATTCAGCAAACACTAGCTTCTGTTCAAGTTACTAAAGAGCAGAAGAGCAGAAAAACTGCCAGTTCAGTTAAAATTCCTTTAATGCCTTTGACCCACATGCAGGTTGAAAATGGTCTCTTGACTGTTAACCAACTAAACAAACACACACACACACACACACACACACACACACACACACACACACACACACACACACACACACACACACCAGTGACTGCAGTGAGAAAAGAATCCCTGCTTATGTACAGCAACTAAAGAACTCTGTATTTAACACAACCTCCAAATCACATATCAGGCTTTTACATTGCTGCAGGACAATTTATAGTGGATAACATCATCATTGGATGTTTGAGTGAAGATGTTGGGAGGACACACATACGCAGATATACCACTTGACTGCAGTGAGATAAGAAACCGTACCTGAATACACTGACTAGAGAACTCAGTAATTAATGCAAGCACCATGTCACAAGTCTTATTTTTATAATGCTGCTGGACAATTTATAGTGGATTACATCAGCATTGGATGTTTGGAAGAAGATGCTGAGAAGCCTGAATGAAATGGATGTGTAGGCATGTACAGCTGTCAAAATACTGGTACTCCATGAGCTTGTTCAGATGACTGCAAGGTAAGCAGCTATGCTGTTCTGACTAGTCAGACATACATACACACACAGGCACACACACACACACACACACACACACACACACACACACACACACACACACACACACACACACACACACACACACACACACACACACTAGTCGATTGCAGTGAGAATAGAACCCCTGTCTAATTATGTATACTGACTAGAAAATACAGTAATTCGTGCAAGTAACACAGCCCAAGTCTGACTTTTACAATGCTGCAGGACAATTTATTGTGGATGACTTCAGCATTGGATGTTTGAGAGAAGATGTTGGGAGGCCTGTCTGAAATGGATGGCTAACCAAGTACAACTGTCAGGATATTAAAGATCTGCATGTTACTAGACTGATGAGTTTGCAAGGAGTACTGTTCGGTGGTTGTGTTTCCGATGTGTAGGTATAACTTAAAAAAAAAACCTTTGCCAACTATATACAGACAGCTGTCCACATTACTACAAGCATTGGAACATCGGGCTGTGTATTGTCAGTATAAAGATGTACATGGCTTATAAAAAAGGATGTTTTATATATTTCTGTAGTATAGTTGATATATTTGAGAACAAGTACTGGGAGACCAAGTATCAAGTGGATGGCTACAGGTAACACATGGCTAGACTGTAATTATGTGTTCTTTCCTTTAAAAGTGCCTTCCTTTTGCTTGTGTTTTTACATGTATTTCATTAGATGAAGACTAAATGGGCAGTAAACATAAGTAATAAATGCTACTGAGCAGCTGGTTTGCATAACTGATGGCAAAGTGTTTGCACATGTAGGATACATGTTTATGCTGCCTTTCCCATTTGTGCACAATTAAGCAATGAGCAAACCTCAGCCACTGCTTCATTGACAAAATTATGAGAGTTCTATTAGTTTGCTTACCTCAGTGCAAGTTCGTTAAGCGGATATGCATGGCAGTCAGTAGCATGGCTAGTACTGAGTATAAGAAACACACGTGCTGCTTAGCTGACTTTGTGGTAGCAGGTGTAAATGCATTGAGAGATTTCTTTTTGATCCCAGATGATACAGACTTTGAAGCTAGGTGTAACTAATGGTTTTAAATATGTCTTTATAATGCAATGAAATTATTCTTCATTCTACTTTCACTGTGTTACCTTAGCACATCATGTTTAAGCAGCATTGCATGAAGGTAACTGCAGTACTGAAGAACTGTTCATCATCGTTCAGCATTGGTACACAGTGTCAAACTCTGCGCGAACACAGAAGACAAAAAGTGAAGAGCTTCGTTTTTTTTCACTTATTTGTGTGTTGTGTGGACCTATTTTTGACCAGATTAAAGGTGTTAAAATAGGGTAGATATAAAAGTGGTGAAATGGGTGGCAAGCAGGGTAAGAACAAAGGGAAAGCAGTACAGGAATGTGTAGGAGAGAGGTAGGAAAAAACAATAGCTATCCAATTCTTCAACAGTCTAAACTGAAAATATGTTCAGAATATTAGGTGAATTTGGGCTGACACCTCAACAAAGAGGGATGACAACAATGCAATCATGTTGTATTACCAACTGGATGGAATCAGGTGTGTCAAGAAAACACATGTGCAAAGTGGAGATCTATGCATGGGGTGACATTTCGTTTGTGGGACAGGTGTCCACTATTTTTTTTACTTCAGTAAGAGAGGAATGTTGGGTAAGTTACTTAGGTACTTCTGTGTCAGGTTAGTAAGGTAGGTGAGGAAGCAGATGCAAGCAAACACGACAAGTGATAGGAATGGTAAGGGACACAACAGGTTGGGGGACACCATGATTGGGTTTAGGGTGGGCACAAAGGATGCCCATGCCCATCAAACATGGGGAACAGTGAGATTTTAGTCCTCACCCACAGGACTGTCATCACTGTCCCTTACTCTGGTGGCTCTTGGAGTGCTTGATGTCTTTACCTATAGACCATAAAAGACAGCATCTTCTCCATTAGGCATAGGTGTGACCAATGGTGCTGCACATGACCCTGTGCACCAAGCCTGGAATCTCCTGTTGGGTGATAAAATCCTCACTTGCACCAGTAATCTTAGAGGGTACCACAGCACAAGCTGCCAGGATAGTGATATCTGATGTGGAAGGCGCAGGTAGTGCAGGGGCAGTGAAGGCAGTACTGCCAGGTTAGGTCCCAGATGTTCTGGGCATTAGTGCAGGAGCCAATGGAGCAGTGGCAATCTGAACCATGGGGGATGGCCTACCTCCTGTGGTATAAAGCATTTTGTGATTTGTCAGACATGGATGATATGGAATTATTTTGACAACACATGTAAACATGTAAAAAGAGATAAGGGTTGGGTTAAGAGAAAAAAAAGAGATAATTGGTGCCATCATATGTGACATACAATGCATTATTGCAAAAATAAAGTATTAATCTCTACTTTTACATTTAAGTATACTTCTTAACAACTATCAACTCTAAGTAATGATTTATCAAAGTAATCCTTGTAATGTGCATACATTGCACATATGCTTGGTCAAATTATATAGATTAAGTTAGCAGGGAATTTACGCCACTTTTGTTGAAATTATTATGAAATATTTTTAACTGATTTGGCCATATATTTGTCATGTCTGACTACAATATTAAAACTGATTCTTACAGTTGGCTTGTGCTACAGACTGAACCATGAATGCTTGATTTTACAGTTAGGATATGCATGCTTAATTTGCTACTACTGTATAGAAGATCAGTACTTTAGCTAAAATAATATTTATGTCGGGCTGCATACATAAAGCTTGCTTCCCCCAGTCTGGCTAGATGCCCTGCATGGGCCTACCTAATTGACATTATCTGTTGGCTAGATGTGAAATAAAAAGAAGAGAATAAGTGCAGAGCATTAAGCATACCAGTCTTGTCATATATGCAGCTGCCTATCTAGTTTTTATTCTTTGTATCTGTATACTTTCATAACTGTAGGATGGCAGCAATCCTAAACTCATCCATCCACTGTTTGAGTGTATCCTGCCTGCACCTTTCAAGGCAATCATAGTGGTGTCTGCAGTGTTCTCCATTGAGATGAATGTCAGTCGCACTAGAGACAGCTTTGGCCAGACTATTCCATGCCTCAGACTTGTACTGGGAGCCATTACAGTCCCCCTGCATGCACCTTTGGCCATGGTACTTTATAAGGAGTCCAATAAAGATTCAGGACTCCTCAACACCCCACCTGTGTGCCCTAAATTGGGCACATTCTTTTCTACCTCCAGACATGTCTGACCAGGGAAAGCAGCAAAAGTTAAGAATGATTTCCCACCAATGTTTTTATCACGTTTACTAGCAGTGCACAAACCTGAATAACCATTCCAACCGAGTCTGTGTGATGTTAAGTGGAGAGAGATAGTGGCAAACAGAGAGGAAAGCAGTTTATGAACTAAGAAGATGTGACGGCTGGCATTAGTTTTTGGTTTGTTATGCTGCTGTACCTGTTATTTGATTTAACATTGCAGACATGCATTGGGGATATAAATTATATGACTGGACACATTTTTGGTATGGCTTTACACACTGAAAAAAATAATTTGTGCTAGGTGGGATTCAAACCTGTGCATCAGAGAAAAAACATATTCTTCCACATAAGTGATTGTTCATCCTTGCAAGAAAAGAAATGCTTGTTGAACATGCTCATTAACTATATATAAATACACATGATAGATTGAGGGGTTAACCAGGTATGAGTGTGACCTGACAAGGTCCTGGTTTATATATTCATGTGTGTACGAGTATCCTTGAGGTCTGAAGGCCATTCAAGGCAAGAGAAGACAATTATAATTACATAAACATAATATTCGGTATACCCTCTGTCACACATATAATTCAAAGGAGCTCTACTGCTATACATACTTACTGATATTTATAATGTGTTGTTGTCTTTCGGCTTTTCCCAGTTAGGGGTCAACACAGCTGAACTCTGGTCCGCTAATGATTGGCAGTAGGTTTTGATGAATGCCGAGGTGCCAGCTCGACGTTCAACCTTCAACGAAGGCACGCCCATTTACGCATGTCTTTCGAACACCCACCCAACTGCAGGGAGGATATACAGACTCCACAAAGAAGGCACTTCCCACACTCCAGCCGAGAATCGAACGAAAGAGCCTCTTGCTGTGAGGCAACAATGCTACCGCTGCACCACCGTGGATACTTATTGATATTTATAATAATGTTGGGGATTTTTTTAATTTGTTTTTTTAAAATTGAGTGGAGAAGCATTAATAAAATTGGGAGTGTACTAGATTAGAACCCAACCTCACCTCTATTGCAGCCCTACACTTACACCTGCTACTAGAAGAACAGTTAGAAGCAGCTGCATATTTTCATAGTCATTATTAAGTATATGAGTTAACCTCCCTACAATGTCACTTAGTGGGTTTGCCCGATGGAAAGCAAAAGATGCAACAGTGTATCCTCTTTGAAATCGATAAAGTCTGCATCCTGTCTGAATGTGTTCTGTCTGCTTTGTATATGGGCCAGTAGTCCAGGTGTGTGCAAAGTTAAGTGATGTGTAAACATGACAAACAAAGATCACTTTGTTTTATCATTCTGAGCAGTGTTCATTATGTTTCATCCTTTAAAGTATATGTGAGGACTTAACCATGATCTACAGATAGTATATACTGTGTGGATCACTGTGTCTAGAAGATGTGTTTTACGCACACACACACACACACACACACACACACACACACACACACACACACACACACACACACACACACACACACACACTAGCAAATGTAAATTGTATCTGTATATGGCATAGACATTTTTGTCAGAGCATTTTACTTTCTCAGATACACAGCCTTTTTAATTTTCATCACAAGTGTTACTGTTACAACTGTTTCTCTTTACACTCTTCTATGTTATTTTAGTGAGCTGTAAATGTTCTATATTGTCAATGATATAGGGAGTTAGCCTTCTAGGATGGCCCATAGACCCATCTATGGGAGAACTGGGCACAGGTAGATGTGACTGGCAATTGCAAAAACAAAGACTGTTCTGTGGTAAATCGGTGCACATGTTTTTGGGACAGTTTGTTCGAAATCACTTATAACAATTGACAGAAGTGTTATTTCTTGTTTAGTACAGACTTTCATTTGCCTGTTGATTTGGGGTTGGAGGAGCTAAGTTCCATTTTTGTGTTTCCACAACAAAAAACGTTTTTACAGAGGTTTGCTTTGCTATTGTTTGTCCTTGTTTTGGATCGTTACAACCACATAATCCTTTGTTATATTTGAATAACTGACATTTTGTGTTTCTCCAGTAGGTAATCTTAAAAAACAAAAGCTAATAATAAGCATTATATATAAGCAGGACTTTTATTTGTGTGATATTTGTGTGTAATATCTTTATTTTGTGTTTTATGGCACCTAAGGCTATAGTAAGCAAGCATCCCAATCCCTGCATACCCCACTTCCATGTGATTGTAGAAGCCTTTCATCAATATGGTGTCTTACAGCTTAGAGAGGATGTGGGGATATGTCTAGAAGAATGCAAATTTGGAACCAGATAGTGAACAGTCTCAGTGCTTTTGGGGGGCACAGCAGGATATATGCTCAGGTGCATCATAGAACCACTGATATGATTTCATCAGCCTGGAGGAGAGCAGCTGTAGTGGCCCATGGACAGCTGACTACCAGTGGGAGCTGTTACAGAACCACCACTGACACTAAATGAAGAATTCCTGTCCACTGTCAGGGATCCAGAGAGCTCAGTGGAAATTGCACAACAGTATGTGATTGATGTTGGTGCTGCTCTTTCAGGGAGGACACGTATGCCCCAGGAGGAGATTCCAAGTAAATTGGTTTATGTTTTACATTTTTTTTTTTTGGGAGGGGGCCTATTTATAGCTTCATAGGTTGGTACTAGACTATTGGCCTTAGGGCCTATACAAGTCTAGCCATAACAATTCCCTGGCTATTTCTTCCCACATTATTTACTTCCCTGGACCCCTGTCTAGCAGGGCAACTGACGTGATCCCTGGGGTGAACTTCCTTTCTCCCATCCAATCATCAAGGTTCGTTTTGAAGAAGGCCAAAGAGGCGCTCTGCTTGACATGTATGGGCAGTCTATTCCAGAGTCTGGGGAGTCTCTGGGTCAGGAACCTATCCCTCCAGCATGTTTTGTTTATTGTGATGACAAGATTTAGATCCCTGGATCATGTGGCTCTAAGGGATTGGGATTTCTGCAAGTGTAGCATGTCCAACAACTCTGGGTTTGACATGGCCTTGTATGTTAAGCAGAGATCGCCTCAGAGTAGATGATATGCGACAGAGTATAGCTGGAGTTTTTTAAGGTGGTCAGCATAGGGCATCTGCTTTAGGCCAGTGATTCTTTTAGTGAGGTGTTTCTGTGGCCTTTCCAGTTGCTGCAGATGTCTTGAGAGGTACATACCAAATGGGGTGTTGTATTCTATAATGGGTCTAATGAGGAATGAGTACAGTGGGACAATGACCTCCTTTTTTTCTGGATGAAAAGCCCTTAGTGATAAGGTGTGCCACATAGAAGGATTTCCTGACTGTTGTGGCGATGTGGTTAATGAAGGCGAGACCACTGTCCACCTGTGTACCTAAGTCTCTTATCACACTTTTGGTGTTTAATGTACTGCCACCTATGTGATAATTCATGGGTACATGTTTTTTCCCAAAGGGGATAACTATACATTTCTTGGCATTGAGCTTGAGCCCATGGCTCTTGCACCAAACAAGCATCTGTTTCTGTAATGCCCTTTTGTAGAGTATCCACATCATTTGAGGATTCAGTAATGACTCCCAGTTTGCAGTCATCTGCGAACTTTGTTAGCCAGAGTCCCTTAGTGTTGTTCTGTACTTCAGAGAAGTAGATGCCAAACAAGAGAGGTCCCAGGACTGAACCCTGAGGTACTCCACTTGTCACTTGCCTGGAGCTGGATTTAGAGTCAGCTACTTTTACAGTGTGTGTTCTTTCAGTAAGCCAGTTGGCAACCCATCGAGTGATGTAGGGATGAATGCCCAGCTTAGTAAGTTTATCTATGATTCCAGAGTGGGGGATGGTGTCAAAGGCCTTGGTGAGGTCAAGATAGGCTGTGTGGACTGCCTTACCCTCGTCCACAGCTTGGGAGACTGATTCGAAGAAGTCAATAAGGTTCAGGAGACAATAACGGCCCTTCACGAACCCAAACTGGGTGGGGTTCAGTTTTTTAAGGTTGCCAATGTCTTTGTTTATAAGTTCCATGATAATATGTTCCATGGCCTTGCAGATCAGGCTCATCAGATTGATGGGGCAGTAGTTCCCAGGAACCAAGGTGGATCCTCCTTTGTGGAGTGGGATAACTGTAGCTGTGCACCACTCAGTGGGCATGAAGCCTGAGGTGAGGGTATGATTAAACATGACACTTAGGTGAGGTGCCAGTTCATTTTGTAGTTCATGTAGTACACAGCCCGGGATGTCATCTGGTCCCATGGATGCTGTATTCTTAGCTTTGGAGAGTGCATTTTTTTGCTGTGTGGCCATTATTACCGGAATTTGGCAATCTTCTGGTATTGAGATGGCCATTTAGGGGGTGAGAGGGGGGTGAAGTTGGCACTGAATCGATCTGCCAGGATATTGTTAATATCCTTGTGATCAGTATATTTAATGCCATTCTGCTGTAGCTCAGAGCAGATCTGAGCATTGTCATTTAGATTCTTGACATAGTTATTGAATCTTTGTAGTTGTCTTTGGAATCTTTGGCAATTTTATTTTCGTAACTAGCTTTGGAGGATTTTATGAGGGATCTCAGCTTCTTACTGAGGCTGGTAAGGGAGATTTTGCATCCTGGTATTTTCCTCTTTTCTGCAACAGTTTTTTTCCTTTTGTTGTAAAGTTTGTTTATGGTGGGGGGCCACCAGACTGGCTTTCTTCTTTTGGAGGACAGCATCTTGGTTCTATTTGGGATGGCACGGTTCATGCATGAGTGGATGTGCTCGTACAGTGCCTTAGTGTAGGACTCAGCAGTTGAACTTTCAGTTCCCGTCTGCATGGGTGTCATGAAGTTTGTAATTTCTGACTTGAGTAGCATGAAGTTGGCCTTGGAGAAGTTTTTTATGGAAGTTTCCTTACTGGGGGTTTGGGTGGGGGTGGGATGTGGATGTTAAGGGTGATTAGCTTATGGTCTGACCTGACCAATGAGGGGGTGACCATAGGTGTGGAGCATCGATTTCCCATGTTGATAATGAGCAGGTCTAAGATATTGGAGCCCCTGGTGGGACTATGGCTTAGTTGATCCAGGGCATTGGAATTTATGAATTCCAAGAACCGTTGGGCAAAGGTGCTGATGCATGAGTAGTTTTCCCAGTTAATGGCAGGGTAGTTGAAATCACCTAGTATTAGGGTGTTTGGTTGTAGAGTAATATTTTCCATTATGTTTAGAAAGGTGTAGTGAGAATCTTCGGACATGGTGGGGGATCTGCAGCAAGCTACAATTTGGATTGCAGTCTTACCTAATGTAAATTGCACCTGGAGAATTTCCGATGCATTGTTTTGGGCAACTAACCTGGTGGTGTGAATATCCTTGGTGAATATGGACACTTCTCCACCTTTAGTGTTTCGATCCTGGTTTGGTATCTGAAAAGTGTGGTAAGAGTTTTAGCCTGATATTGCAATGGTGCTCTCTGTAGCCTTGAACTAGGTCTCAGTTACTGCACAGATATCGATGTTCTTCATTTTTAGGAGTACCTCGAGAGAGTGCTTTTTGAGGTTTAGACTTCTAGCACTGAGTTGCATAACCTTCAGATTTTGCATGCTTGTACCTGTTACAGTGGAGGTTTTGTTCTTTGAACTTTGCCTAAAAAAGGCACTATAGGGCTGGCAAGAGCCTTAGCCAGTAACCTCAATCCTAGGGGCAACAGGTGCAGACCATCTCTGGCAAAGCATCGTGGTCTGTCGATCATGTCGTCCCAGGCTTTCAGATACTGGATTCCCTTTGAATGACACCAGAAGCTTAGCCAATTGTTGAAGTCAATCATTTTGTCCTTATATTGTGGTATCATTCTGGGTGAAGGCAGGATGCTATTCAGAGCTAGGGTCATACCTGCCTGGGCCACATGATCCAAGAGCTCTTCCATGTCTCTTTTCATGTAGTCCAGGGAGGCACGTCTCAAGTCATTCACTCCAACATGGACAATGACAGAGTCATATTTGTACTTGTTGTGGAGTGACTTGAGTGCATGAGTTATGTGGCGGATCCTGGCACCCGACAGGCAGCTCACTGTAATTTTCTCCTTGTTCAGCCTGGTGAGTGGGACATCAGTATGCCTGACTATAGAGTCACCTATAACTAAAGTGTTAGGTTTGTTGTCTTGCTTTAGGGGCTGTTGCTGGGTGGCACACTGGTGTTGTGAGCTATGTGACACTTTGGTTGTGATTGTTTTTTTTTGCGTTTCAGCTTCAGAGGTCCTTGTTGCTTGGGCAGGTTACAGTTAAGGGCCTCTGCATATGTGGATTTAGTGTTGCTGTGTGTGGGTGTTGGTGGTGTGAGTTTAGAAGGGGTATGTGTTGCTTGAGGTGTAGTGCGGGTGTTAACCTTCTCCTCTTGACTGTCTAGCACAATCTTGGGTGGAGAGAGCGTTGCTTCCAGTTTGGCTATGTAAGTGCATCTCTCACAGGTTGTAGTGTTGGGTAGTAGGAGGAGAGGGTTGCCTGTGTACATGAGGCAATTGCTGCATTGCCCGAGTATGCCCAGATTCACCAAGTGAACAGGAGAAATCAACGGAAGCTGACCCTTGGACATGCCTGGTTTGGTGCTTTTTGTTTTTTTAAAGTACAGGAGCTGTTTTCCCTTACCTTAGCAAGGTACTTTGCAATTACAGGCTGTTTAGTGCCTGTGATTAATTTTTCCTTATTAATAAGGGGATTTGAGTGCTTATATCAGTTTAAGGCTTCCTAGTGCTTTCCAGCAGGTATTAGAGCAAGTGCTAGTCACAGGGATGCTTAAAGGTAAGATGAAAAAAAAATAGTTTATCCTAAACACTGCAGTGTGCACTAGAAAAGTTAGATGTCAAAGTAGGTAACTTAAGTTTTACCTGTCTAAAAAGTTAAGTTTTAGTGGAGAGTCACTATTTTTAAAACAGCAAGATAGATTGAAATGGGGTGATCACTTTTGCATTCCGGTACTATGGAATACAGTAGAATGGTCAATAAATTTAAATAGTTGAAGGGGAGTGATTTCGCAAAATGATAATTTTGTGCTTACTCACACAAGCCAGTGAAAGCAGAGAGGAAATGAGATATATGGTCAAATTAACATAAGAGGCAGGCAGCTAGGAAGACAGTGTTATTTAAGAACACAACAGTGACTGGGGGGTGGAGAAAAAATTCTGCCTGACTCACAAGAAACAGAGCTGTGGTGTCTTTTGAAGTTTTAATATGCATTTAAAAGCAGAACACAAGCAAAACAAAAGGTAAAGAAAACAAATCACAGCACTCAAAATATAAAAAGGCAATAAACCAATACAAAATACAACAAATAAAAAGCAAACAAACATTTCCCTCACAGCAAAGTGCAGGATGGATACAGCTAACAACACATTCTCCTTCATTACATATGGGCTTGAGGTGAATGTTTCATCCAAGTTTCAGTTGAATGTATTGTTAATGAACATATAAAGGCAAAAAAAAGATCACCTGTGTTATTGTTACTGTGATGATAGTGTCCTTGCATTTTGCTTAACTTCTTCCAGGACAGTCCTCCCTAGCAAATGTGGAGTCATCTGCACATGGTAAGCCAGACATTTTTATTTCACTACTGATGAGCATTTGACAGAAATATGCATTTGTCCGTATGTGTGAGGTGGGTGTCAGGGCTGTGTGTGTACTGCCGTACTGTCCTGTCTATGATAGTGGCACCATTGTTAGTTTGTTAGCATATATTTAATTGTAGTTGTGTAGCTATTAATTTCTTGCCTGTGCTTGTTGCTTATTATCACAGATGATCCTGACAAGTGGAAGTATAAAACTATTACTACCTGATGTCAGAGTATCGGCAGAGTCTGATGATGATGGTGGCTAAGCACAGGCATATTTGGGGGGGGGTGCAGAAGTTGAATATGACACTGAGGTTGACATTCAGCCATCCCCTGTAATTCCATCAGACACGGCCAGTCGGCCTATACAAAACAATTCGAGTGAGCCCTCAAATATTGGACAGGTGGAGGGTGAGGCACTTTTTCAGGGTAGTGTGCTTAATGCAGCTCTAGTGCCTGTTGACTCTGGCCATAGCCAAAGTGTGGGTGAGGTGCCATGAAGGAAGCTTGTTAGGGGTGCTCAGAGGAGGCCTGCTATCCATCCTCCACCTGATCCCTGTGTTTTTTTCTGCCACTTGATGTATGTTTAGGGCCATCATGGAGTCACAGGCATGCTCCAATAGGACCTCTGAGGAAATGCTTAAGATTGTAAATGTGGCACAGGCTAACATGCATGACTGCCTCCACTGTGTTGCTAGTTCATTGGATCAGATGAATGACACATTTGAATGGGTGGTGCCTGTGCTGGAACATCTTCTGGGAGGGGGGCAGCATCCACATGGACATAGGTCAGCCACATCATCTGATGCTAGCCGATTTGGGTTTGCCTGATTATGCTTCCATAGTGGCACTGCTTCCATTGCTCCATCAGTGTTTGACGTGTCAGGCCATGGGTTTATGATCCTGGGCATTCTCGTGAGGAGAGCTCATTCAGCAGACATCAGTCACATTCTGGTATCAGCGGTGCATCTGACCATTGGCAAGTTTGTGCCAGTGTAACACCTGGCAGACCCAGTTCTTGGGATCAGGTACAATAGCTGTCAACTATACCATGCAAGGCTCCCATCTGTCTGACATACCAAGATGTAGAGCTAGCACACAGCTTGACTGTATTCTTGCAGACATTCACACACCATTTTCACCTAGAGTGCCCATACAGACAGACACACACATAACAATTACATGGGTCAGTCATAAGGCTTATAGTTCCTTCTGTCTCAGGGGCTATTTGATACTTTATCCAAATGTCTGCATGTTTCTCTTTCTTATTCAGATGCACTCACTACCTTTTGTATCAACCTAGGCCTCACCCCCCCCCCCCCACACACACACACAAACACACACGACATCCTGTGCAAGTGATGATGACTGTGCCATTTCCTAGTTTTCTGTCTTTTGGATTCAGGGATACATAAGTCTTTTGTCTGATGCTCAGGGTGCATAGTTGACTTAGCACCTACTATATCTGTGTTTGTGATACTGTTTTGCCAATTGTACTGCTTTCTTATAGGTTATTGTAATGAGCACATCACTCCCAACCTCTTAGAGCTACAAAGCTGGACCAAGCTATAAATAAAAGTGTGACAAAGGCCCAAATATGGGGAGAGTTTTTAAAAATTGTGGTCTTACAAACTTAAACAGTAGATAGAATAACAGGTTTTGCATTATTGTTTTTGTTTTCTGAGGGCTATGATGTCTGGAACTGAAATGTGTGTCATTAGTTTCTTCACTCTTTAATGATCTGCTAGTGCAAAAGTATGAGGCCGAACTGTGGATATCTTGTGAAAATCTATACATTTTAGATGTACGAATGAGTGAATCTTTGATACACGGGGCCTATTAGTTGATAAAGGGAACATGTATTTACATAAGTCACTGCTGTCACATCTTGATGTAATTGCTGTCAAAATCGCCCACCTTATACTTACGTACATTACCAAGAACAGTATGTAAGGATACACCATTCCTTTGTATTCTTAGACATTTATTTTTCTGTTTGAGGTTCAACACTTACCTTGGAAGTTCAGCAATTGCAAGAGTTTAGTTAGGGTATGACTCTGTCCGCTGCTAGCAGTACATAGCCATTACTTGGGTAAGTATAGGTTATGAGCATTGCCTGGCATTAATGCTACTCTATGCATGTGCGTAGGATGAAAGTTTTAGCGCCATAGGTGGTGAGTGTGTGTGTGCTATCCTTTGCCTGTTGGCCGGTGTAAGGGCATATCATGCATGCCTATATCTGCCTACACTAACTGTGGCTACTGGTTTCCCCCTCTGATTCTGCGCCTGTGTGTGTGGCTGTGCTGACCTTGCCAACAGTTGTTGCATGTGTGAATCTTCCCTTTGCTGTTCCATTTGCTGTTCCTAATGAAGCTATTTTCCCATGATAATGTTGTGAAGCATGGCAGAGATGGTGAATATTTCAGCACATGTATAAAAATTGTACTGCAGGGCTCCTCCAAATGTATCTAGGCACCAGAACTGCGACTTTAGCAGCCCAAACACATGCTCTGTAATACTTCTTTTTTGAGCGTGTGACTCATTATAGTGTTCTTCAGATGGTACATTTCTGATGGAAGTCATCAACCACAATTCCAGTGCAAAACCTGCATCCCCCAATGAATGACCCTGTGGGATATCCCCCCTAGTAAACATCTCATACAGCTGACAGTTTTGCTAGATATGTGAGTCATGGTAACTGCCTGGGTCTGCCAGCATACACATTCAGAATGATTCCCTTAGTGTTACAGGCAACCTTGCAGTTAAAGGAGTGTTAGCTGTTTCTATTTATGTTCATCCTTCCCTGTTCCCCAGGTGTTTCTTTGATTTCTTCATGTGTGCAGTCTATGGCACCCAGGACTTCAGGGTAGTGTGCTACACTGCAGAATTCCTGCATAGTTCTGTCTCTGTCCTCAGGTGTACAGGGGAAATATATCTACTCACTGACATGTAGTATAGCATTCAGAAATTGATGGAGGATCCTGGATGCTGATGTTTGTGACACCCCCAGTATGTCCCCTTGTTGATCTCTGGAAGGTTCCTCTAGCTGAAATTGTAAATGCTAAACATACCTTAGTTTCCACTGGGATCGGTTCCCCTTGGTTTACCCTCGCTCTCAGTTAAGGATGAGAGGGGTTGCAGAGTTGCAGAGTACCTTTAGTGTGTCTCTGTCTACCCAGTAGCCCTCTATAATTTTCACCTCATGCAGATTGTGAAAAGTTAAACGGGGTCTAAATACCCTTCTCCTTCTTGGTCATAGTCCATTAGCAGCAGCAGCAGCATAGACATGGACCTGTTGCACATACATATGAATAACAGCAAAAATAGCCCCTAATATTCTTTCCATGTAACCTAGTTTCTGTGCCTCTATTCTTATAGTTTTTATAATTCATAGGGAAAACCAGCGCTGAGTCTGCACAGTTGCTTTATAGCTTGTTGAATAGCTCCTCCATCTTGGATTGGTTGATTAGCATGCAATTCAGCTGCTAATGCTGTAATTAGCATGCCATGATGTTTGCCATGTTTATGCAGCTCTATATGGCATGTAGAGCAGTTTACTGCATACAAAGTGGTGTGCTATCATGCGTGCATTTTCCCACGATACGCAACCATTTTAGCAGACCATGTAGGCTTTATTGAACCTGCACCTTAATTTATGTGCAGCACTCAATATTTGTATTTGTTGCAGAGATTATAATTATAAGCAGAAACTTGCCACTCGTTCTAATTCCTTGATGTAATCTGAGGTTAAGGGCCTGGTCTGTCAATGGCTGAAATTCTCTAACTGGTTGTTTTCATTGGGATACTCTGACGATTACAAGAAACTAGAACCAGTTGTAGTTGTTGCTTTATTGCATGCCAACAAGGATTAAAAATGTGTTATTTTTCTGACTGAAGAAATTAATGGGAAATGAAGACTGACTGAATATGCCTTTGCATGTGTCAGATCCATCACTGCTTTACAAATACAAGACTTTAGAACTATTTACATATCTCACAAGTTGTATAGACTTATTTGTATTTAAAGGGTTGTCTTCTTTGTGAAGATTCTTAATTGTTCTCACCTTAGGATCGTAAGGGCATCAGCTGATATATTATGTTTATTGAAGTTACAATCACTGTTAGCTTTCTGGTCCTTAATAGGAACAACATTGTATTTAAACAACAAAGCCACATATGAGAAATCAACATTTTCATTAATGAACTTTCATTCTTTAACAAGTTTGATCACAGAACAATGGGATTTTTTTAAACAGCTTGGTCTAATTTTCCTTTGAAACATTCATGAATGTTGCCTCCCGTCGATATCTCTTTTACTAAATAAACTTTTCTGTTTCAACAAATACTACAACTTCTATTAAATTATAGATAATGTCAAAAAATGAAAGTAGGTGGCTTAAAAATGCCAGGCAAACTCAATTCCATCTCCTTGGATGATGAGCATTCATCAGTCTCTGTAGGATATGCTATAACCCAAGAAGAAACCAGAGTTGAAATCAGAGCAGAATCATCTAGTTACCAAAATTGCATTGCTTGCATGAGAATAAAAATAAAAAAATAATAAATTAAAAACTTGGTTTTGTGTATATCAAATAAAAAATTGAAACTCTGTAGTGAGAAATATGTTTCTTCTATTTTTACATGACATAATATAAATTGAAAATACCATAAAGAGGTAAAAAAACATTTTTGCAGGAGGGGCCAACACCATTTCCCATCTGTGTTATGGCTTACCCTCCCTCTACACACACACACACACACACACACACACACACACACACACACACACACACACACACACACACACACACACACACACACACACGCATGCACGCACGCACGCGCACACACACACACACATTCTTCCTTTGTGAGAAAAGTGAAAAAAAAACTCAGTACATGTATATGCAGTTTCAATCAACCATGGTGAAAAAAAATTAGAATAAATGCTGCTCACAAAGAATGTATTTGTTTCAGTGTAGCTGAGCAAAAAAAAAAAAAAAAGAGAGAGAGAACTACCAACTATCTGAAAATAATATAAAAAACGTACTTATTCTAAAACATCAACAAGATTTCAAGCAACGTTTATAAATATCTTAGAAGAAATGTAAATAATGATTTCCCCCTTAGTGTTCTCATTCTTCATCAGACACCTAGGAACAGGAGGACCTTTGCATGAATCATTACCTTCTTCATTCAAAAGGTAGAACATAATCAATACAAAGAACTGCCACTGAAATACTGAACTTAGATTTTAAAATATAATTATCCCAAAATTTAATCAGATGAATTTATGATACTAAATAGTGGTATGCCTTAGGACTCAGTGCATGCAACCTCCTTTCTGGCACATATTTCAACAATCTCTAGACAGAGAATCAGGTACCTTGGTTAATTAAGTTTGTAGATGACTGCAAATTTTGGCATCATTATTAAATCTCCCTCATATACATTAATTACATTAAGAATTAACCATCATAAACCAATGGTATATGGAACAATGGCTAAAATTAAATTATAAAAATTGTTGTATTGTCACATTTGCTGAGAAATATCTTGGCGCCAATGTATAGTATAGCCAATACTTCACTCAAAAATGATAATGTAGTCAGGAATCTTGGATCCAGGGTTAATAATTCCTCTCCTTTGATCAGCATGTAACAAAAGTAGTTAAACACCTTCTATTTAACAACAACTATCACTTTCCTTCTGGGACATCCTTAATTATGCCAACTATTGAGCATAAAGCCCCCCCTTACAATGTACCTTTCTAGATATGTTATGCAACTGGAAAAGCCTCAGAGAGGCCTAACCAAGAATATTTTTGACATAAAGTTCCCAAGTTACCAGGTAACGCTAGCAGCACTATCCTTTTCTCAGTTTCTTACAGGCTCTTGTGTTGTGCTCTATATCTTAACATTCTATACAATTAGGGAATGCATTCTCCCTGGTCTTTTGTATCTTCACAAGTTAAGATAACTACACTGATTCCAGATCCAGGAACTCAAGTTCCACCATCACGTTAATAAAATGCACTTGAGGGACTAGTTTATTATCCAACAACTATCACAGATTTCCATTTCAAGGTAAACAAAGTGAAAGTCTAGAATCCTTCATATTAAACCTGGTGAAGTGATGTGTACCTATAAAATTTATTTGGGAACTACTATACCTTTTATGAGAAGGCAGGTACAGTAAGAGGGTGGGTATTGGCAAAGCATAAATGGTCTTGTAACTCATTTGCTTTGTGATTATTGTAATCTTGACTATAGATATATATATATATATATATATATATATATATATATATATATATATATATATATATATATATATATATATGGGTCCCCTTCAGTACACCGAAACGCTAGAAGACCAACACTCTACAGAAGGAGATGAGAAGACCGACGACTCAGATGACCGAAAAGGTGAGATCCCGACGGACGAAACACCGACATGGGCAAGGTGTGAGTGTGACTCGGTAAGTGTGCGATAGAGTGAGGGATTTAGTGTTAGGGAGCGGACAGGTAAGTGTGCGATAGTGAGGGACTGTAGTTTTAGGGGCAGGTTAAGTGAGTTAGGGTTAGGGTGTGGGTAGGGTAAGTGTGCGATAGTGACGGACTATATGTTTAAGGGTGGGTTAAGTGAGTTAGGGTTAGGGTGCAGGTAGGGTATGTGTGCGATAGTGACGGACTGTAGGTTTAGGGGTGGGTTAAGTGAGTTAGGTTAGGGTGCGGGTAGGGTAAGTGTGCGGTTGTGTCGGACCTTAGGGTTAGGGTTTGGGTTAAGGTTAGTGCATGTATAGTTGTGTGTAATGTGTAGTTTACGTTTTGTGTGTCGGTGTTTTGGGTGTAGGTGTTATGGTGTTAGGTTTTGTGCATTGTCGGTATTGTGTGTTGTCGGTCTTTTGGTGTCGGTGTTTTGGGTGTCGGCTTTGTGGCGTGTCGGTGTAGTGAAGTAGATCCATATATATATATATATATATATATATATATATATATATATATATATATATGTGATAATTAAAAAAAAAGAAACTACTTAGTGTCTGAATTTGGAAAGTTTATTTATTTCATTTTGTTGACCAGGTAAATGGGCTGTTCAAATTACCCTTTTCAGCCATAGAATGGTACAAGATTTGCAGCAGATCAGATAATACAATAAAAGTAAATTACTTTATAAATTTAAGAGGAAACATAAACATTATCATGCTACAAAACACTGTGAAAGAAAAAAAATACATAATATTAGTTGGGAAATTATTTTTATTTAAATATATATAGGAAGAATGAGTTTAGTTATATACGATGTTATTATATTACATGTGATTTTTGCAATGATCTGTTACTTACCCAGCATCATAAAAGCACGACTGCTGAATCCTATACAAATGCACTCTATAAGCACTTACATGAGTGCATGGATCATGCTATCCCGAACAGAACCAAGACGCTATCCTCCAAAAAAAGGAAGCCAATCTGGTGGTCCCCTGTCATAAACAAACTCTACAACAGAAGGAAGAAACTGTTGCAAAAGAGAGTAAAATTCCATGAGTGGAGGAGATCCCTCGTCAGCCTCAGTAAGAAGCTAAGATCCCTTATAAGATCCTCCAAAGCTAGCTATGAAAATAAAATTGCCACTGATTCTAAGGATAACCACAAAGCATTCTATATGTATGTCAGGAATCTCAATGGCAACACCCAGATCTGCTCTGAGTTACAACACAATGGCATGAAAATTACAGAACCAACTGATATTGCCAACATCCTGGCAGATAGGTTCAGTGCTAACTTTACCCCTCTCTCACCCCCTAAAGGGCCCATATCTATACAGAAAGAATGCAGAGTCCCTGTAATCACAACTACACAGGTAAAATCTGGACTCTCTAAAGCCAAAAACACAGCATCCATGGACCGGACAACATCCCAGGCTGCATTTTACATGAACTTCAGAATGAACTGGCTCCCCACCTAAGCACCATGTTCAATCATAGTCTCACATCAGGCTTTGTGCCCACTGAGTGGCGAACAGCAACAGTTATCCCACTCCACAAAGGGGGAGCCACCACTAATCCTGGGAACTATTGCCCTGTTAGCCTGACGAGCCTGGTCTGTAAGACAATGGAACGTATCATCATGGAACTCATAAACAAGGACATTGGTAACCTCCAAACTCTGGACCCCACCCAGTTTGGGTTTTTGAAAGGTAGATCATGCCTCCTGAACCTGATCAAATTTTTTGAGCAGTCACCAAAGCTGTAAATGAGGGTAAGGTGGTTCACACAGCCTATCTTGAGCTCGCCAAGGCTTTCAACACCATCCCCCATTCTGGAATTATAGATAAACTTACTATACTAGGTATAAATCCTTACATCACAAATGGGTTGCCAACTGGCTCACTTACAGAACCCACACTGTAAAAGTTGCAGACTCCAAATCTGACTTCAAACCAGTGACAAGTGGAGTACTACAGGGTTCAGTCCTGGAACCTCTCCTGTTTGGTATCTACTTCTCTGAAGTACAGGCTAACACAGAAGGCCTTTGGCTAATGAAGTTTGCAGATGACTGCAAACTAGGAGCCATAGACTAGTCCCCAAATGATGTGGACATCCTACAGAAAGGCCTCATTGAGACAGATGCCTGGTGTCATAGCCATGGCCTCAAGTTCAGTGCCAAAAATTGCATTGTCATCCCCTTTGGTAAAAACTCTGTACCCATGAACTACCACATAGGTGGCAGTCTACTTAATGCCAAATGTGTGATAAGAGACCTTGAGACCCAGGAGGACAGTAGTCTCTCCTTTGATAATCGCATTGCCACAGTAGTCATAAATCCTTCTACATGGCACACCTCATCACAAAAGGGCTCTCATCCAGGAAAAAAGAGGTCATTGTTTCCCTCTACTCGACACTCATTAGATGCATTATAGAGTACAACGCCCCTTTTGGAATATACCTCACAATACATCTGCAGCAGCTGGAAGGGCCACAGAAGTACCTCGCAAAGAGTATTACTGGCCTCAAACAGATGCCCTACATTGACCGTCTCAAAAAACTCCAGCTTTACTCCGTAGCATATCGCCTACTCCGAGGAGATCTCTGCCTAACATATAAAGCTATATCAAACCCAGAACTGTTGGATATGCTGCATCTAAAGAAATCTCAATCCCTCCGAACTACATGCTCTAGGGATCTAAACCTTGTCACCACAATAAACAGGACATGCTGGAGGGATAGATTCCTGTCCCAGAGACATCCCATACTCAGGAACAAGCTACCCATCTATATCAAGCAAAGTTCCTCATTAGCACTCTTCAAGAAAAATCTTGATGAGTAGATGGGAAATAGGAAATACACCCCGGGGATCACTTCTGTTGCTCTGCTTGACAGGGGCACAGGAAAATAACTTTCTCGGGTGGTGTAAGCTAGGGAACCTTGTTTGCTAGGCTTACTTAGGCCCTTGGGCCAATAGCATAGCACCTACCTTTGAGCATTTGGCTTCCTCATATAGGAAGGCATTTATTTATTTTTTAATGCTTCTACTGTATCAATGCACTTAGTATCATTTGATAGGTGTTGCCATTGTGTAGTCCCTGCCTTTGAGAAGGCTTTCTCACCTATGACTAGTTTGAATTTAGGTCTTGAAAGCATAAGAATGTTTTTGGTCTCTCAGTGCTAATTTACTTTAGAGAGGAGGACAGTATCATATTGCATGAACTTTAAAGAGTAGCATTCCCAGAAGAAGACTGGCCCTATCTGTATCAGGATCCAGTGTATTTCAAGAAGTATGCTACAATGGTGTTTTCTTTGGTCAGCTAGAAGAATATTTTTTTTTAATTTTTAACTTGGTTGTCTGCAGTTTTTGGCAGTTAAAGATGGAGTCCATGTTAGGTAGTAGTACAGCATATTCTGGCATAGGAAAGAAAAATATTTTTGGTAATTGATTTCTGGGTGGTCTGAGATAAAAAGCAATAAATTCCATAACTTAGTAAAACTTAGTTTTAATAGTGAAAGAACTATGCAAGCAATTTTGTCATTATGATTTTTTAGGCTGAGAAGTGGGGCTAGTGCATTGTCTAGGTATTGTCTGTTGCACATTGGGAATAGTATTACTTTTTGAGTCTTTGGTTATTAGCTGTAATGCAGATTGGAGCTTTCTTGCACTAGAAAACAGCACAACATTAGACTTGGATGCAATGAGTAGCAAGTTGTTCAATTTTTAGAAGTCAAGTGCAAAGTTTCAAGAATTTTGATTACATGGGCTCCTGGAGAAATTGGTGTGTTTTGTTTGCATCTAGGAGATGTTTACCATCTACTTGCATAGTAATATTGAAGTGTGTATTGCTAGGTCCTTGACAAATTGTAAGAAAAAGAGTGGGCATAAGACTAAGTCTTTGGGAACACTGGTATTAATAGTGGCAACATGGGAGAAAATATTGTGGTATGCTTGGAATGTTCTGTCTTTAAGATAGTTTTCAAACCAAATTATTGTACGGCCATCAAAGTTTAATCCTTTGAATTTCAGTAAAAAGAATTTGTGGTTAACTGTTTCAAAAGCTGTAGTTAGGACAACAAAGAGTCCTACAGTAATAAGTCCGTTCTTAATGCTGCTGAATAAATTATCTATAGCTGTTAGTAGGGCAGTCAATGTGCTAAAAATAATCATGAATCCATGTTGTTGATTAGAGAGAAAGACATGATAGTTGGCGTGCTTGAAGAATTGTTTTTAAAGTATTTGTTTTCAAATATTTTTGCTATGGGGCACGATTCTGATATGGGTTAGTAGTGGATCAACAGTGTGGATTCATAAATTCTTTTGAAAGGATGATTTTACCTTTAGAAGAGGTTATATCACCCTCACAAATGTAAAGTGCACTTTTTTCATTCAAGTGGGCATTGAAACTGTACAAAACACAGACATTAAGAGCAGTTTGTCCTATATATTATTTACAATTAAACTGAGTCTCCAAATCACCATCTCTAATGTCAAGCTTTGTATAGTCAATTGCATAAAAAAGAAAAATAACTTGGAAGCAGTTACAACTAAGTGAATGAATGAACAATTCATTGTTACTGTTAGATTTTCCTTTCTGAAAATTGTGCTTACAAATATGGGTATTTAATTTTCCTGTGGTGCAGCCTGCATAGAATACAATGCAGTTGAATCAACGTCTTACAAATATATTACTTGAGCTGCAACTGAAAAACTTGGGAGGTAGCATGACTGTCTTAAGATTGTACAATAAAAGGATGACCTGCAAAAAATAAGCATTTTCTTCAGTTGTTATAAGTAAGGGTATCCCTTACACTTGAATCATCTGTAATTAAATTGCCTACCAAAATATGTTTAAATTGAAAGCCTTTCTTATTCACTAAGACTGGAGTTGCCTGGACACTCCCATTTATCTCGAGTTGAACTATTAAAATGCACCAGTTACTGAGAAAATCATTAATATATGTAATAATAACACAATAATAAATTCCCATTTCATGACTATTGTAAGAAATAACAGACGTGTCAATCTCATCAACTTATGCTTTGATTTCATTTACTGATTTATATTTCACTATTCTGCTACAACTAACTTTATCAAAAGCATCCACAAAGAATTGCATGAAGAATCTCCTTGTCTTAAATGTAACATAAAATGTACCATTTTCATTGGCAAAGAAGGATATCCCTGGCTACTACTACTCAAGTGGTCTGTGGCTGGCTAGTGGAACACAGGCCTCTTGAAGCAGGTGCGATGGGGTGGGGATTATAAGGATTAAGCCTCTGATGAAGTCCTACATGCATGGTGAACAAAGCGTGCTCTATTAAAATCATTTTCTGTGTTTAGTGTCTAAGTATTATTTTACAAATTGAAAGGAAATGGGTCATGTCACTGTAATGCTGATGTCACTGCTCACCGGAGTGGCTGATTCCAATGGCATCATCTACTACCCTGTCAAATGAGTGCCCAGCATCCACTTTGTACACGGGGGACCTCATATGTGTCCCCCCAGCAAATATTTATGGTAGTACATATGCAGCAGGTAAAGGGAAATCTTCATTGCACAGCTAATCCATGTAGGATTCCATTATCATTAAGTCCTTCCAGAAGCAAGAGCCACTTGAAAGGTTGAAACCAAGAGGGAAAGTAATACCTGAGTCATGCCAGTGCATGAATAGAAATTGCATACGTTGGTGTACCATCTCAGACTACACTATTCTCCCACTGCCTGCTGCTCTAGCCCTATGCAACACTGTACCCCCTAACAGGGCATCTTATTCATTAAAAGCCCATCTCTCTGGCTCTACAGCTATTCTACTTTGCCCTTTCATTTCTTACCTGCTAACACCTACAATAACTCAAAGCTACAACTGGAAGGCAAAATAAACTATAAATACTCCTCTTTCCTCTTCTCTATCACTAATGAGTTATAATCACTAATACAACTTCATCACTTATTGCTGTTCTCCAACTCAACTTACCTTACTGATTGTTTTTCTTCCTTTCACTTCATTAGTGCTGTATAGGTCGAATGGGTCGTCCCACTCTGTTCCGCCTTGCTCCGCTTGGGCTCACTTTGCTCCCGCACCCCAACCCCATTCCCACCCACCCCCATATCAATTACATTTATAATTAACCATACCCCACCTATACTCCAGTCAACCAATCATCCAACAATCCAACCAATAAACCCTACCTCATCCACTCAAGATATCCAGTTAACTAACCCCTAACCAACCCCTCTACCATCATCACTTACTATTCCTACTTTAGACAATAGCAACTTCCACCCCCTCCCTCATAACCGCCTATGTTACTCTTGCATTCATTTTTTAATTTTTTTATCTATGATGACACCACTGTATATGACCATATTACTTCTTCCCCTGTCCCTTTCTCTTCCAATCTTTCTTCATCTTATGACACTTTATCCCACTTACATACAGCTCACATCCACCTCCATCTCTTCTGCCCAATACCCCAAACCACAAATTTTATTCTATGTCTTCTAGTCTCTACTCCACAAATACATTGCTATGCTTCAAACTGAAAATTCTTGCACACACATAATACCCTACTTACAAACTCCCCATAACACAGTATAACTCTAAGCAGAAACTGACACCAACACCATATTCAAATAACTCCAGTACATTGTCCCAATGTGGGGCATCCACCCCATCCCAGGAAAAAAAACTATCTCCCTCTTCCCCTCTCATATCTCAGAAATCTCAAAAAATCACCACCATTAACATACAGAGTATTAGAAACAAAATCCCAGAATTCTATGCTTGGTTATCACATTCTAGACCTGATATAATTGCTGTAACTGAGACATGGCTTAAACCATATATAAATGACACCACATTTCTCCCTCCAGGTTTCTCCTGTCTAAGATGAGACAGACAAGAAGGGGAGGAGGTGCACTCTTCTACCCTAATTCTTCTACCATCATCCCCTACTCAAATCCTATTCTACAATTTGCTACAGCTGAACTCATCATAACACATCTAAAAATGAGCAACTTCAAAAGTCTCTGCTTGACTGCCCTGTACATCCCACCAGGTAATAATATCCCCATTCTATAATAAATCCTAGCCTGGACCTCAAATAATATCCATGATAAAACAATAATTTTAGGTGATGTTAACATAAACTGGCTTGATCACATGACTAACTCTACTAATGTAGCCATTGATCTCTATAACTTCACTCAGCTTGTCACTACTATAATCCAACCAAGAATTAAAAATAACAGTGGCTCCATCCTCAACTGGGTTTTAGTTTCCAACCCTAACAAAATTACTTCAGCAGGAACTCTCCCCTGCAACATTAGTGACCATCACACTGCCTACATAACACACAACACAAACTCAGCCTTAAACCACCACCAGTATAAACCCAACAGAAACTTAGCTAACTTCTACCCAACAAACTTCAATGACACATTGAGTAAAATTAACTGGATCACTCTGAAAACATTACCCTTGGATGAAGCTGTTGAATTATTTAATTAAAAAATTTCTAATCATCCTCAATAGAATGGCTCCCCTTTGAAAGAAGAGAATAAAAACAAATCATGCAATCTGGCTTACTAGAGAAAGTAAACAACGTATGACCACTAGAGACAGAATATTGGAAAAATTGCAGAAAAGTAAAAACCCCATTGAACTCCAGCTCTTTAAAAAGCTCTGTAACCAATTAAAACATCTAGTCATTAAAGATAAAAAACAATGCTACTTTAATTTCCAAAATGACTGTAACCATAACCCAAAAAGATTTTGTAACTCAGTTTCTACTCTACTTAACCCTAGCACCAAGAGTGACTCCTGCCCAAATCCTGAAAAAAACCCTGTTGAACTCACTTCACTTTCCAATTCCTACTTTATAGAGACTATTTCCAAACTATCTACCTTTTTTTCCTCAAACTAGTCATAACAACAATCCAGCAACTCTCCTCTCATCCACAAACTCTTCCCGCAGCTCTTTAATTTCTCTCCTATTCCAACTTCCACTATAACTAAGCTCTTACAAAAACTCAAACCCGGTAGTACTGCACCAGATAACTTACCCCTGAGTACCTACAATTGTCAGCCAAATCTATCAGCTACCCCATTAGCATTCTCATAAACAGATCTATCCAAGAATACTATGTACTTTCTATCTGGAAAAAAGCCTACATCATACCCTTACATAAAGGCGGCAACAACACCAAAATCTCAAATTTCTGCCCTATTGCCATACTCTCCCCATCTCTAAAATAATGGAAAAATGCATTCAGACTTAACTTATGAACTTTCTTCTCCAAAACCAACTGTCATCTACCACTCATCATGGCTTTCAACCTGGTCATAGCACTATAACTGCTTTTCTATCCTTTTTGAGCACTGGCAACCTCAGTCGGAATGATGGTAATCTCATCTCTGTGCTATTCCTAGATCTCTCAAAGGCCGTTGACACTATCTCCCATTCTCTCCTCCTTTCTAAGCTCTCACACCTAGGCATGTCCACCATAGAGGTTGTCCCCATACCAAGTTACTTAGTGTTACTGTGGATGATAACTTAACTTTTGACCAACACATCCATAGTAATATTAAAAAAACACATCAAAAACTGGGTACCCTTTACAGACATAAACACTTTTTAAATTACTCCACTTGAAAAACACTTGCTTGAACCTTTCTCCTACCCTATCCCCTCTATGGTGCCCCCATTCTTAAAAACATCCAGTCCTGCATAAAAAATAATATGGACACCTGTTACAACAAAATTGTTAAGTTTGTGACCTGTGCTAAATATTCTTCCCATCACTGCCACTCTTTACAATCCCTGAACTGGCTTGAACTCTCACAACACCTCACATACATACAACTATCTACAGCACAAAAACATATATAAAAGCTCCTGGAATGCCCAGCTCTCACCTGCCTTCTAACTCTATCTATCAAACCAGTGTCTCAGATCTGAAAATCAAACTATTATCCATGTAAGTAGACCAGAACTCTATGTAGGTCAGTATCTCTAATCTTTCACTGTAGCCAAGCTGTGGAACACTCTCCCATCTCGTCTCTGAACCATTAATAGTGCTCCATTATTCAAAAATTCTTTACATAAATATCTCTCTTCTCAATGGCTCTGCCCATGTACTATCCCCAACTCCTCAATAACCTGATTTCCTGATATACCCTTTCCATCCAATACTCACCTTTTTTCCCTTTTTAATGTGTCACCCTTGGAAATATATCTATATCCAATTTTGCCTCCATGGAATATTAAAATTAGTGTAGTTACCTACCTGTATTTATGAATACTACATAAAGTACTCAGAATAGTCCTTTTGTTTAAAATGTACCCCCCGGATTCACGAATCCTCCATGTAAGACTTAATACGTCTTACTCAGGGCTGCAGTTGAACGGTATGACATCAGCGTGCCATGAATATACATGAGGGCACACTGACTCAACTGTAAGTCTTACGCGGACCATGTAAGAAAGCAGGGGGTGTGTCCGACAGCTGAGCAGTCTAAATGTCCATGCCCCTGCAAGTGTTTTAAAACTAAAAAAAGCAAATACACAAGAGGGAGTCCGCTCAAATGTCCCTGCACCCACCACCACATTCCCTGATATTGTAAACCCCTATCACAGTTCTAAAACGCAAAACATTAATTTTTTTTTTTTAATTCCCAAAATAGCTGCCCGTATTTGAACGTGTGTGCGTGGGTGTGCCCATTGCTTAGCTAGAGTTAGCAATTCTGACATGGAAGAGCATAAGAAAGAATGTTTATGCAAATCACACCAAATAGCAATAGCGTAATGATAAAGCATTCGCACAAAGAAGAGGCATTCATGGTTCAAGTCACACCACTCCCCTTCGTATTTATTTTTTAAATCAGTATATGAAATAATACCTGACAAATATGTTTAAACATTACTAAAAAGTAGTGAAATGGCCAATGTATCAGTGAACAAAATAAATATTTTAAAGGATCCTGATACAAAATTGCCTGCAGTTAAGCAGCGCTTCACCCAGCGCAATAGAGTTGCCCATAGTTTAATAGCGCTTCACCCAGCGCAATAGAGTTGCCCATAGTTTAATAGCGCTTTACCTAGGGCAATAGAGTTGCCCATAGTTCAATGGCGCTTTACCTAGCACAATGTGTTCACGCGGACATGCGCGCCATGCCAACCAGGGCACCGTAGGGCACCGAGGAGCAACGTAGAGCAAAGTTGCTTAAATGTAGCCACACCTCCTAGCTTGTCTGGATAGTATAAAAATAAAATGAATGACAAGGTTCGAACCCAGGACTCTGTGCATCAGAAGCAAAGTACAGAACCACTAAGCCATGACAACAAAGAGGGAAGCAGCCACTATTAACATTCATATACTTAGGAATGGTAGTTTAACCATTACTAAGCAGGTCTGCAGTCAGCCGAGAATTTTACAAAATGGCCAGTCACAAAAAAGTGTGGAAAATGTGGCATATTTAAGCCCCACAGGCGGGAATACATGCTATAACTGATTGTAGCTCACATCTGCAGTTAGAATGTCTGGCGTTGGAGAGGGAACACACTTCTGATCGCAACGTTGGGGCATCAAGGCGTCCAAATACATGGTTTGGCTCCTTGTCCACCATCATTTGTCAAGACTCCTGCAGGGCCAGTTCCAAGGGATGGAGTACAAGGCAGAGGCTTGGAACCGGTTAGCTCGTGACCTCACCAGTGCCACAGGCGTTCCTCAGACTGGTGAGCAGCTCTGTCACCACCATGCAGACCTGAAGAGACGAAAGCAGGACCACCTGAACCAATGGATACAGGAGGCCCGTGGGATGCAAGATGCCCCACAACTGAGTATGTAGCCATGGAATGCAGTATGTAAGAATTGATAATGGAGTATGTGTAATGGATAGGTATGTCTCAATATCCCTTCATTTACTTTACAGCTGCAGGTGACCGTGCTACGAATCAGCAAGCCTATGCTGATAGGCTGCGCCACCAGGCAGGTTAGTGATTATTCTGCATGTATTGTTATATAAATATGGGAGATAGCATGAAAGAAAGTGTTGTAGTCCAATAATACAGCCATAAAATTGCCTGAATAAGTCCTGTGCATGTACTGTCAGATAAAAATGTCAGAGAGGCAGAAAAAGAGTGTAGTAACCCATTAAGAAAGGTAGCATATGTCTGGAATAATATCTCTGCAGGCACTGTCATATAAAATAAGTGAGTGAGCCTGAAAAAAGAGTGTTCTAACCTATTAATAAAGGTATAATATGTCTTGAACATGTCTGCCATATACACCATTAAAACAAATAAAGGAGTGAGCCTGTGGAAAAGTGTGTAATGTCATTATTAAAGGTCTAAAACCCAGAGTCTGTCTGTGTCACCGGGTCTGAAATGTTGTTGTACCCTTGCATTATACAAACAGTACTCTTTGAAAAGGTGCTGGCAACCCAGAGTTGTGCAGTCCCATATAAAGTGGGTGATGGAAGTGCTAGAAGCTGTGAAACATGTATACAGTCCACAACAGTCAGTTATTGGCAGGCATGAATAAGTAAACCTGGCACACGTGTAGCATGTTATTTTTTTCCCTAGAAATGTGAGTGTGTGTCAAGAAATGCAGGGTTCTGTACAAATCGAAGTGAAAATGTCATGTGAAAACATCCCAGATATGTAGATAAAGAAATATAAATGCAAACAAGAAATATGTAGCAGTAACATCTGCATCCTGGACAGTTAGTATGTCAGATATAGGTCAGGCATACATTGAACTAGCCAAACCCATTACACAACCTAATGTATGGTGGCAAGTGTAATAATACAGGTAGGGGATATACACTTGCAGTCACTAGGAATGTAGTGTAGACTAAAAGGTCATTATAAGATGTTAACCAAGGTTTTTTCTACACCCTACTGTATGTGCATAAACCATGCAATTCCACACCTCAATGGGTATGTGTAATCTTAAATATTTGTTGGGACATATGTCCTATTGTTCTATAAATATTTGCATTCATGTTGATGCATGTGCCCTGTTTAAACACCACAATCATGGTGGCCTGTTGCTACCAAACATCCCTACATGCTGTTGGAATAACCACTGTGGTTCAATATATGCATGTGTTATGCTTGCTGTTCAACTGTTGTACCTTTGGTGTGTTGGGTTAATGGGAATATTATTGCATGCTGTTACAACTAATCTGGAATGCTGTTTTGCTTATGTTGTAATTAAACACACCTAATCACAGAACGTATGGGAAGGCCAATCCCAGCGGACCCACCTGTCCCTCCTCAGCTGGCGAGTGCACCTGGCACCAGCAGGTCCGGTGCCCAGCCCAGGCTCCCCACCTCCATTGGTCCTGTGCCACCTTCGGGTGGAAGCACTGCAGGGGATGGGGCTCATCCCCCCCATGCAAGCGTGGGCGGAGAAAGGCCACCTGTCACCCTTCTAAGGGTCCGGGCTGTGGTGCGTAGAGAGATCCAGCGTTCAGTCGCTGATCCCCTATGCCAGCTTGAGGAGAGAGTGGTGCATCTTACAGGTGAGCCTGCCCATCCTACGGAGCCCCCAGCACAGCCACCCTCGGTGCTGTGAAGGTTCAGTGGTGACTACCCATGGGTGGGGATCTCAGTTCCACTGTTACCATCTGTGGGCTCATGGGTTTGCAATTTCAAAACATCTGACCCCATCAATTGTGTTCACCCACCCCATGTGTCATACACCGCCCCTGTATGCGTCTTGTCTGTCTTGTCTGTTTACCTTCCCATCATACCTCCCTGGACATACCTACTTCCTCTACCTCACTTCCCACTCTCACCTGAAAAAAAAAAAAGGGCAATCTGTACCCACAAAAAAATTACGCCCCATACATAGCTGCCCATTTCGCACACATATCCATCGGACAAACATGTAAGCTTATAATTAGAATTGGCAGTACAACACACTTTGTTGTCCTCACCCCTCTCCCAGGGGTGGAAGGTTTCAAATTTCACTCCAAATTCATTGCATATGCACAGCTGCTGCTGTTAAAGAAATGGGCAGATATGGACCTTCCTTACACCCGTCCTGCACATCCCAAGCTTGGTAACCAACTGTGTGTCCCTCTTTGTGCCCCCTTTTCACCACTTTCCTATCTCCCCCCTTTTCTTTTCTTTAAAAGAAATTAGCGTGGAGGTTAGTGGGAGTAAGCACTTTTAAGCAGTAGTAAGCGGGATTAAGCGAGTGTGCGCATGTGTACATTTAGCTAAGCATCGTGCAAACCCACGCAAACCCTTTTACAACTGCTTAAAAGTGCCTTAGTCACTCTATGGCAGGGCTCTTGTTCTGCTGAGCAGCAAAAGAAAAAAACCTCTGCCAGTCTCAAACCCCAGACCATTGACACAATGTTCTGCATGAACTACCACTAAGCCACCACAGATATACACACAGCTTGGTTCTGAAATAAATATATCATGCATTACAATGAGGGAATGTAAATGGAAATTAGGAATGGTATGACAGAAATCCTTTTCTGTGGGTCTTTACCAGCAGTGGTTGTGGAATTGCATGGCATGACTGTGAAAGGAGAACCAGCCATCCTAGCAGGGAATAATGTTACAGTAACACCTTACAAACACCACACAGTATCAGACCAGGATTAATACTGGCCACAGGAATACAGTGCAATAACCACATTTGTATGGCAGTTAATTGTGTAAGTGAGAAAAAAGTACATACTCCCATGTATCCTATGTTAGCATTTGGAGGGGTGCATACATGTCTGCACTGAGATGTCTGTACTGGAAGCAGCAACATTCAGGTTTGAGTACAACATGCATATAACTGGCTACAACCCTAGCATCAGATAAGAGACATATACCAACCTTCAGACTGACACAACGGTGTCCAGAGCAAATAAGCATGGGCCCCACCTTGGAAATCTGAAAGGGCTACGCCTACCTAACCTAGCATGTTATAGCAGTGGGTTGCAATAACAGTGACTAATGCAATCACCAAACAGCTGGCTGCATGCAATTACTGAATGGTGGGCAGCAATTGGTGCAGAGGCTGTCATATGCACAAGTGCAGATACCTAGAAAAGCAGGCTGTACCTGCAGTCCACACATGCAATTATATAATTGCAGGTGCTGTGAGATAGAGAGTGAGAGAGAGAGACATGGACACAGACACAGACACAGACTGAGACAGAGACAGAGACAGAGACAGAACAGAACAGAGTGAGAAACAGAGACAGAAAGTTGAATAGAGGGCGAAAACCAAAAAAAAAAAAAAAAAAACACCAATAAAAAAAAAAATACAAAACCGTAACACACGGAGCAGGGAAATACTAAGGTAAGGTATGTAACTCACATGTATGTGTTGGCATGTTGTAGATGTTTTTGAAGAGTACTCTACACACTGCAAATCATCCATGTGTGGCAGCAGTATGTATCTATCTGTATCTGCACATGTGCATAAGGCAAGGGACATACTGCAACTGTTAGTGAAGTGTGGACAGATATCTGTCAGTGAAGGTTGATATGTGCATATATCCATGTAGGTCGTAGTGTGTGGCTTAGAAAACAGCATGCAGTGTGCAGGAGAGGCCGTAGGTCAACTGGTGCTCTAGGCAAAAGGGCTCCATGGCACCCCCTACCACACTTCCTGGTGTCCCCATCCTTGTCTTACTACACCACATAAATAGTGGAAAAGCACCCCTGCTAGAGTGGCGCCCTAGGCAGCCACCCAGTTGGCCTATGCTTAAGGCCAGCTATGGTAGTGTTGATATATGTCATGTAGTGGTTAAATGCTGTGGGACAGATTTGTCAAATCTGCTGTGTTACAGCCAGTGAGGCCTGCTAATGCCACAAGGGCTGAGGACACCCACCTGCATTCTGCACAACACTGTGCAATTTAATCACATACCTGTACATCCCACAACTGTCCCATAAGTGATATACCCACCATGAAAGGTGGACTGTACATGTGCCTATATGTACATCCATGTGTACAGCAATGGATGTGTACATGTATGTGTATAGATATGCATGTATATAATATACATGTATATATATATATATATATATATGGTTCCCTATCAGAAGCCTGAAACACTATAAGCTTGAAAATCAAAATCCTGAAACCAAAAGCCTGAAAATTCAAAATCCCGAAAACCCAAAATCCTGAAACTCAAAATTCTGAAAACACAAAATGGACATACTGACACCATTGTGGCTTTGCTATTGTTAGTCCTGTGGTGTTAGGTCATGCGTTGGGTTCAGGTGAGTGTGCGGTTGGTTTTATGTTAGGGTTAGGGGTGGTTTAAGTGAGTTAGGGTTAGGGCGCAGGTTAGGCATGTATGCAATAGTGACAAATATTGGGGTTAGGGGCGGTTTAAGTGAGTTAGGGTTAGGGCGCGGGTCAGGTGAGTGTGCGATATTGATAGATCTTAGGGTTAGGGTTAGGGTCAGGTCAGTTGGTAGATATTAGTGTCTTTATAGTGACATATTAGCATTATTTGTGTTTTCAGGATTTTGAGTTTCAGGATTTTGGGTTTTCGGGATTTTGAATTTTCAGGCTTTTGGTTTCAGGATTTTGATTTTCAAGCTTATAGTGTTTCAGGCTTCTGACAGGGAACTATATATATATATATATATATATATATATATATATATATATATATATATATACATATATATATATATATATATATATATATATATATATATATATATATATATATATATATATACACACACATATAGAGTGAGAGAGAGAGACAGAGAGACACAGGTTCATATGTACCGCAACAGGTGTGTAGTGACCAAGGCATGGACTGTAGACAAGTGTTGATACTGCAGTGCCATTCCTCCTTTCCAAAACAGTGTACCCATTAACTACCACATTGGTAGAGATCGACCTAACAGTGAAGGTGTGATAAGGGAACATGCAACACAGGTGGACAGTAGCCTCCGCTTTGATGAAGACAGTGCCGCACTACACCTGTAATCTGTCTGTGTAGTATGTGTCATGACAACAGGTGTATCAGCTACAGAAGTATAGGGTAGAGTTCCCCTATACGCATCACAATGTCCTGTGTGGTATGTACTTCACATGACAACTACACCAGGTGAACAGGCCACAGACAGACCCCCCCCCCTCAGAGGGTAATACTGGCTGAAAACAGATGCCCTATGCAGACTGACTCACAAAACCACAAGTACACTGTATTGCATATTGGCCACACAGAGGTGACCTCTGCCGGGCATACAGAGGTATGTCACACCCATAGCTGGGTGACAACCACCATGGTAACATATCACAATCCCTCCGGGATACACACTCTAGGGCCCTAAACCTTGTCAGCTCACTAAACAGCACATGCTGGAGGGATAGGTTCCCATCTCATAGATATGCCATACACCGGAATAGACCACATAGCAATAGCAAACAAGGCTTCTCCTTAGTAGTTGTTATAAATACCCCTGATGATTGTGTGGGAGATTGGTAATATGCCCCAGGAAACACCTCTGTGGTTCAGGTTGGCAGGGGCAAGTGAAATCAAAGTACATGTGCATCAAAGGCAAGGGTAGCATATGGCTAGGCTGCCGTAGGCCCTAGGGCCAATAGCATATTACCTACCTATGACACTATGCACTCACACATGTACTTAATGCAATAGCTGCTATGTGAGGTTGCATAAATGTAGCGCTGAATGTGTGCAAGGTCTGTAAAGGTGTGATAGCTTAGGGTGATGTTGTATCTGACATGGTAGTGCCTATCCTAGCTGTGAGGACAGCAACTGATGTGTAATGTACTGTTAGGCAGACATAGTAGTATGGCAGATGATGTGACATAGTTCTCCGTTGACGAATGTGGTGTCTCACTGTAGGCTAAAGCAATACATGTATGCTTAGTGAGTGGTACTGCTGGTGAATCCATCACCGATATGAACTATAATACTACCTGAAGCTGTAGGCCTAAACAGCACAGTATGGTGTGTGTTCACATTACTTGGAAACACTGTCATGTGTGTTTCCTGTAGTCTGCACAGAGGACAGAATGCAGACATAAGGTTGTGTAAGTAGTGGTACACAGTACCATATGGTACACAGGTAATGCTCATCTGTGTTGGCATACAATGGTGCATTGTATGTTTGCCTGATGTGTGTGTGATTATGTCTGTACAATGGCTGCAATCATATGTGTTTTATAGGGTAAATGTGTGTATCCAGCAACATATATAGTCTGTTATAGCAGTATGCCACCTATTGTAACAACTGGATACATATGTTAGGCAGGGCTATGGCATCAATGACTAGAGTGGTTGATTGGTACTACTGTACCTGTACTATACATCCATTGCAATGGATGACATCTCTGTTCATGCATCGGTGTGATATACACCCCTATCTTGAGGTTGTGCAATGTGTCACAAACAGTGTGTCGGGTACTGTTGTATAGTCTTGTGATATATAGAGTCTGCCAGGCAGTGTTAGTTAGTTGCGGCCTGAGAACCAATAAGTAATATTGAATGTGTGCAACCTCTGACAGACAATAGGATGGTATATATGGCAGTAAAGTGATATCTGTGGGTAAAGGTGTAAAGTGTGACACAGGACACTCTCACACATATTGTTCATATCTTTTTCATCCAGATGGCCCACCACCACAACCCAGCATATACAGCGGATGAGGAAGAAGTGATACTCGACAGCCTATTGCAGCGGTACACAATGCTCTTTTCCAGAAGCAGCCAGCACCAGCAGGAGCAGACTGCACTGTGGCAGGAACTTGTTAGTCGGGTAAATGACATAGGCATGCATAACTGGACATATGAGCAGGTACGCCATCACTGCAGTGATTTAATTAGACAAGTCCGACAGCGTGTGTCTGATATCCAAAGACAGCAGCTTGCCACAGGTGGAGGGGTGGCCATTCATCCCTCACTCACCAGAGCGGAGGAACTGCTCCTAAGCATGGTGGCTCCTGGACAACAGCTACATCAACCACTGACATGTGTTGTAATGGAGGCCAGAGCCACCCAGCACATCCACCTGGAGCAAGCAGGTAACATGCCCAATCTGTAGACTACAGTTAACTGTATTGTTAGATTCTGTGTACGTGAGATGTGTACTGTGTGTTTAGCAGTTCAGCTGCCTAGTGTTGTGCAATACGGATAGTTTGAATAATATCCCTATACCTGTGACTGTTGACTGTTTTTGTACTGCAGTTTAGCATACCAACTGTAGCAATGCCACAGTTGTGGCCACTGACAAACCCTCTCATATTCTCGTAGGTCCCTCTGGTGTGACGGCAGGGCAGTCGATCCATGCTGGTGAGTGTGTTATACCTGCAATGTTGGTAATGAAATATGCATGTCATAGGTGAGGTGTAGGCCATGTACACGTAACATACCTACGCATAAATGCATGCCGTGCATGTTTGCTGTGAGACGTTGCACAGCTCAGTAATGTCAGTAGCTGCCTCAATGACATGCAATACACAGGTTGTGGCAACCCTGTACTGCACATTGGATAGGCATAGTTGCAACACCTGTACACAACATAACACATTTATCACATGCAGTACACAGAGTCATGCTACATATGGCATAACCACACACCAGCTGTAAGGTCACACTTCAGTATCCCACATGTCATCCACACACACATGATGCACCTCGGGGTAGAGGCCTATCATGGGGCTGGTCAACACTCCTCAACACATAACATAGTCATGTGAGACAATGCTCCCTACTGGGCACCTCATACACCCATGTACAAAGTGGCTGTGTAATAGTGAACGTATCAACGACACTGCATTTCAGGTACAGCATGCTAGGCGGTAGTCTGTCACACAGTCGTAGCTGTGAGTGACCATAAGATGCATGATGATGATGATGGCACATGGTACTACACCCCATCTGGTTACAGTGACCACAGTACTACACATATCAGTCTTTGCTGTGCACCTCATTGTTCTGTGTGTGCAAACATATGCACCTATACACACCATGCATAGCATGTTGTGTGTGTGCTTACATATGCTAGTATACACATTCTGCACATCAGTCGCCATCTGTACAAAGAGTCACATATATGTTCTGGAATGCTATTGGGTGTATAGGTCACATGACACACATTGAGTATGTGTGGTGGTTAATGTTGCAGTCATGTAGCATGCCATGTCGTGGCTGGCACTGACATATCTGCAATATGTCGCACACTCACCATAACCACTGTAAAATGTCCATGTCGAGCAATGGGATTCCTTCATGTCTACATGCACCACTCATCCCATGTCTGTACATTGCATGCATTTGCTACACCTGTGCCCACTATTATGTGCTATGGACACAGACACTGTCATCAGACATGGCAATCTATGTGTCACATGGATAACACATGCAGCCATGGTATGTATACCATTGAGTGATGGTGCACATGACAATGCAGAGCAGATAATACTTGCACAGCAATGTTGTGTCCATGTACACACTCTGTTCCAGGGTGTACCCAATCACTGAACAACTACACACATGCATCAAAGCCATGTATAATGTCACTAGATAGGGCTGTCTACACTTGCACTGCATGGTCTTGAGCAACACATATTCTGCATGCTGACATGTATGTGGTGACTGTTTGCCTTGTGATACTGTCACCCACCATCACCCACTATTGTGTATGTGTTGGATTGCTGATGTGTGTTTGTGTGTGTGTGTGTGTGTGTGTGTGTGTGTGTGTGTGTGTGTGTGTGTGTGTGTGTGTGTATGTGCTGTGGTGAGCAGTGCATTTATGTGCATGTGTGCATGTGTGCACGTGTTCATGTGTTCATGTGTTCATGTGTGCATGTGAGCTAACATCACGTACCAATTGTAAGGTGTGTTTCCTGTCTTCCATCCACAGGTGCTGAGTTAGGGGTGGCTGAATGCAGCAGGTTACCTGATGTCACCACCACTAATAGTGGAGATGATGAGACATGTATTTTGGCACAGGAAGGTCTGACAGGGTCTGTCGTTGGTCCAACAATTGACACTACACAGTGGTCAACCCCATCTATGTGCACACTCATACTGCCAATACATCCCTCGTCACCAATGACCTTAGCTGAGGGACAGCATACAGTTGGCATTGACCAGGAGAGTGTGGTACTTATGGCACATGCATCCCCTCACAGCAGCCATAGCCAGATTACTGGAACAGTACCACATAGGCGGATATCCAGGGGTTCTCGGGAGAGCAGCACTGGTCGTATTGCCCCTGGTAGACGTGCCCCCAGAGGTATTACAACTTCCAGTATGTTCTGGGCTGTCATGCAGGAACAGGCATGTATGGAATGGTACACCCGACAAGGACTAAGGGCGCAGAACGCCCATTACACTGCTATCAATGACAGCATCCGTGACCTTGCCGGTGCCATCCGGAATTACACCAAGGTCATTGATAGGCACTGAAGGAAGACATTAGATGTCCTCCACAATGTGTTAGCCATGAGCCAGGACCATGCAGGATTGATGAGAAGCCGACGCGGATGCATGCCAGCAACACCGATCACAGCTGCTCACATAGTGGCAGTACCAGCCTTAGCAATGCTGGGGCTGGCCTGTCCATTGACCATCCTACTAGACCACGTGCATGTGGCACTGGCCAGTCCCAGCAGGGACATGGGTCCAGTCATCATACCTCTGCCTCTGATGACAGCACCCAGTCAGGGTTGGTACCCGATACTGCCCGTAGCACTCCTGCTAGGCACAGGTACCATGTCCGTGGCCAGAGAAAGTGATCTGTACGGCTTAGCAGGTAAAGTCTGTGGCTGTCCCACAACCACCCGTATATGGCAGCCACATGGTGGAGTTGTGTGCATGCAGACACACACACATTTACCATACAACTAGGGCTCACACATACACACACACACATTACATCAACATAGGCCCATGCAGTACTGTTGTCCCTCAAACACATACACACACACACACACACACACACACACACACACACACACACACACACACACACACACACGCCGATTGGATGGGTCAATGTCGGGCTCTTGCAAACCTACAACACACCCTGTGCATATGATGACACCTGTGCCATCTCCTGTCATCTGTAACATTGATGCAGGAACAGGTTAACATGGTTCTGATGCACAGGGTGACATTATAGCAGTGTAGCAATAGTAGCAAGTTGACAACAGGAATGTGTAATGATATCCTTGTAGGTATACCTGAGCAGGCATATGCATCACAGCTGTGATAGTCATTGTAGCATTATTTGCACCAGTGTTAGTCCTGAGTATGTAATGTCCACCCATGTGCCACTTGGCTGAAGTGTACAGTGTTGCCAGCATGTGTTAGTGAGTGGACAGTACGTGTGTGATGTGTGCATTAGAAATTAGCGGGTGTACATCTGTGAACATGGTGTGTGCGCACTGTCTGCATGTATGTGCATAGTGGACACGTGGGATGTGCGACATACCCTGTTCTACACATTTTTAACATCTCATGGTATCTTTCGATGGCCAGTATGCATTCTACTACAGATATATACTAACATGGGTACACATGTGTGTATGACATGGGTTGGCACTATGCTGTGGGTGATACTGTTGATATCTGTCAATGATCTGCAGTCTGGTAGTATACACCATCTCAACAGTGTGACTATAACCAATCATTAGATGATGTCCTGACAAATGACTCACATTTGCAGGGAACTCGGTAACAGTTGGATCCTTCCAGTACTGTATAATAACAGTAACCAGTGGTATTGACTGCCACACGTACCTGGGACCACACCTTTGTGGCATATAGCCCTCTTAGATTCATGCAAATACACTAGGGATATGTTCATCAACATCTGGAAATGCATGCATTGGCCTACACTGCATTCCCTGGATGGGACGCATATCCTACACAAGGGTATCATACAGACAGATACCTGTTGTCCAATACATGCTGTATAGCAGTAAGCCGTGTATGGCATATTCATCCACATTTACTATACATACTATCCCAACAGTACCACATAGGTGGAAGCCCTCAACATGTATGTTGGGTACCAATGTGTACAGACAGACACATGTTATGTCATCTGTCCCTTGGTATCCACATATCCATAGGTATTGTGGGGTCCCTCGGTGTTTCACATAACACATTAGGGGCCTGCATGCATATCCACAGGGCTGGTGTACACCTATAATGACTGTCCAGTATTGCCAGTCGTTGTTGTGTATGAACATGTCTGACATATACCCCGGCAATTACCCTCACTCACAGTACTCTATAGTACATATCATGGGTGTGTGTGGCAGAGATGTCCTTGGCCACGGATCACTACATTGGCCGGGCTTGACACAGACATACATTTGTGACCTATGGTTTGTGAAGCAGCGGCACAATCTGTCAAAGGTTACAAATGTATTCATGTCGTATGCAGGCTTCACACCTATGTACTGATTGAGGTCACATGTACACATATTTATTTGACACACAGATACCCAATGTGTGCAATGCACATACTGTTTGAAACATATGTCATACTGTAGTAAAAGCAAAACCCACACTGCATTGACCACCTGTGGCACACACACACTTGGCGTTTGCAAGATTCAAACCCCTACCTAACTATGTTAAGATACTAGAGAGATACACATTAACACGGTGCACTACTGGTTGGTTTATGTTCTCCTTGAATATTTGTAGGATGATCAGACTTTCCAAAGAGGGATGTACCTCTTTTAATGTGTTTTCCCAGTCTCAAAAAAGGCTATTTCTCTCAAAGGAAACCACACACACACACACTTGGTGTTTGCAGGACTCAAACCTCTACCTAATTATGTTATGATATTTGAGAGATATGCATTAACACAGTGCACTATATGCATTACTGGGTAGTTTATGTTCTCAATGAATATTTGTAGGATGCTGACATCATCGGACTTTCCAAAGAGGGATGTACCTCTTTTAATGTGTTTTCCCACTCTCCAAAAAGGCTGCTTCTCTCAAAGGAAACCACACACATACTTGGCATTTGCAGGACTCAAACCCCTACCTAACTATGTCATAATACTAGAGAGATACGCATTAACACCCCATGCTATATGCATTACTGGGTGGTTTATGTTCTCCTTGAATATTTGTAGGATGCTGACATCATCAGACTTCCCAAAGAGGGATGTACCTCTTTTAATGTGTCTTCCCGGTCTCCAAAAAGGCTACTCCTCTCAAAGGAAACCACACCCATACACCCCCCCAAACAAACACGAGGTGTTTGAAGGACTCAAACCCCTACATAACTATGTTATGATATTAGAGAGATACGCATTAACACGGCGCACTATATGCATTACTGGGTGGTTTATGTTCTCCTTGAATATTTGTAGGATGCTGACATCATCAGACTGGACATGGTAATGTGTGTACACCTTGTTTTGCAATCCCAGGAATGATCCATGTAGGTTGGCAGGTATCAACAGCTTGTACAGGACCCCATGAGTCTCACCTTGAGTGATCAATCTGTGGACACATTGACATCCCTTCATATGTCAACACATATCTATGCACAGATTGTTGATTTTGTGGATACGACATGTGTCTGTGATGTTGATGAAGAGCTGTTCAAAGTCTATGTGGGACATGTGTAGCTCTGTTCCATGATGTATGTCCTGGGTGGCTGCCTTGCAGACATTGTAGCATGCTTGGGAACCATGATCTGCACTTGAACATACCACAGTTGGTAGGTTTGTGTGTTTGTCGGTTTCCAATAGCTGTGTTTATCACGTCTGCAATGATGCACTCCATGGCCTTGCAGATCAGACTTTATAGGCTTACTGGACTATAATTCTCATGGTGTGTTGTGCACCCACACATGTGGGGAGTGCCTTATGTTACTGTAACACATTTGACGGTTCCAGGTCCTGTGGAGTGGGTGAGGCACAACAGACTGTTCAGGTGCAGGGTGTGTTTGTTCTGTAGTGCATGCATGACACATATTGGGAAGCAATGTAATCCAATTGCTGCCATGCTTTTGGCTTTGGGGGGAGCTGTTCAGCCATTCTACATGTGATATCTCCTGGTATGATGTTAGGGACTATCGTCTGTGGGAGGTGGGTATGTATACATGGGCCAGTCTGATAGGATGTTGGCAATGTCAGTAAGGTACAGTTGTCCCTGACTCAGCACATATATGCGTGTACATTACTATTTATTACATAGCTGAAGGACATGTCATGATTGTCAGTCTGGACTCCTTCTCAGCTACTCTTTACAAAACACCAACAAACCTGAGGACTAATCCCGGTTGTACTCTTTTACACGCTTAACACCCTACTTATCCTTTGTGCTCAGGCTACAGAGTATGTCATCATAATACACTGGCATGTCCAGGGGTCAGTTTAATGTGTACTCTCCAGTCCAGCTAGGGAATATTTTGGTTATGACACAATGTCACATCTGCCTCATGTAGACAGACAACCCTCTCCTCCTCACATCACGCTCACATATATGTGGGAGATGTAACAATATTGACATACTCTCTCGACCCATGACTGGCATAGTCTATCAGATGGTGAGGGTGACCACACACACCACATATCAGTCTCACATACACCGATAGTGACAGCACACAAATCACATTATCACACATACACATATTCGGAAGCTCTACATACACTCTGCCTATGCAGCAGAGACCTCCACAGCAGACACACATACAACTGCTACCCCACTACAATGCCCACATTTCACACAGTTAACAATGTCAATGTGCCACACAGTCACTGCCCTTTGGGCTAAACAACACACCTGATAAACTTGGTATAGATGACACTTACTGTCAAACACACTGTCATCCCACTCACCAGGCCAAACAAGGGAATAGTCACTTTGAGTTGTCTCTCAGGTGCCAGGATCCGCCACATAACACATGCACTCAGGTCACTCCAAAGCAAGTCCAGGACTGGCTCCATCATTGTCCAAGGTGGTGCGTACAACCTCAGACGTTCCTCCCTGGACCACATGACATGAAACATAGAGGAACTCTGTGATCCTGTAGCCCAGAGCAGTATTACCCTGACCTTGCCTAACATCTTACAATCACCAAGTATGATGTCACAGTATACCAACACACTGATCACGTTTAACAGTTGGCTAACATATTGGTATTATTCAAAGGGGATACAGTGTCTGTCACCCTGGGGTGACATGCTCGACATGCCACGTAGCTTCCCTGTGGACAGCTTGCACCTGTCACCCTTGGACTTTTGAATACTGGCTAGGGCACTTGCTGCCACCATAGTGCCTTATTTAAGTGGGGCTCAAAGGACAGAACCACCTCCATAGACATTGCAGAGTACATTACAGAGTACACAACACTGAGGGTAATGCTACTCAACACCAGATGTATTACCCTCAAATTGTGCCCAATCAGGAATCTCCTCAGTATGGAGGATAGCAATATCTGTGCACTAACAGACACATGGTTCAGGCTCCCACATGCACACCAGCACTACCAGGTTGTATTTCGTACCATGCTTTCTGACCACATAACTCGGAATGGCCAACACAAATAGGGGGAGTATCCATATACATCACAGATGCACATATCTCCGGGTTGGTAGCACTGCACAATGCATCACGGACCATACATATGCACCTAACATTGTGCAAATCTGCCTTTTGGTTTGTTGCCTGCTACAGACCACACTCCCCAACTCAGCAACCCCACTCAGCTTTCCTGGGAACATTGGACAATATGAAGGTCTCCCCAAATACCATTATATTGGGTGACGTCAAATACCCACACATTGACATTGGATAGTACTCAGACCACAACACCCTTGACCAACAGTTGCTACTATTTCTACACTCATATGCTATGGCACAACCGGTCACCACACCCACACAAGGGGACAACATATCGGACATGATCATCACTGACATGGGGACTCTATGTTCCACACCTGCAATATACCCCTCATTGCTAAGGGCAGAACATACTTTATCTCACTGGACATCCATATCCCGTCCCCGCACCCTTCCTGGGTAATGTTGGTGAACTTCCCATAGGAAAACATCACACTCCTCCAAACCACAGTGGTATCCTTCAGAGACCCTGGGTCAGTGGTAAGTATGGCTCAGACTGCTGTATCCTTTACATACGCATTCTATGGACACCTAGTGGACCACAGGGATCGTTACATCCAAAATAACAACTGGACTCATTCCTGCAATGGCAGTGGACCTGTGTAGTAGACCCCAGCCATTCATACGCTTTACAACAAATGGAGGAAGCTACTACATGATAGAGCACAATCCCAGACAGGGAAGGCATCTGTGATCTGTACTAGCAGACAGCTACAATCACTTGGGTAATTATGTCAGGCACACTTCTAATGGACAATTGCACCAGACATGTCGGACACTCACAAGGCCTTCTTCAGTCGATTTAGGTACCTGGCTGTATGTTACTGCATACTGACTAAACATACCCTGAACCCACTGACATTGCCATCATCCTGGCAAACAGGTTCAGTGCAGATATGTCCCCCACATCCCCCCTAAGGTGGTACTGTCCATACCAACAGAGTGTAACCTCCCAGACATCACAAGTAAAGAGGTGAGTGCTGCCCTTCCCACAGCGGACAACACAGCATCAATGGGACCAGACTGTATCCCAGCCTGTGTCATACACGGCCTTCATAACAGACATAACTCTCACATTATGTCACTGTTCAACATAAGAGTTACTGCAGCATATGTACCCATGGAATGGCATACAGTAATAGTGGTCCCTCTCCACTGAATACTGCCACAACAGACCACAGGCAATATTGGCCTAAAAGGCTAATTAGCCTGTTCTGCAAAGCTATGGGGTGTATTGTAATGGGACTCATGCACATAGACATGGGAAACCTACAGACACTGGGTACTACACATTACAGCATTGTTGTGGGCAGATCTTGCCTGTTGGACCTGTTCATATTCTTTCAACAGTTACTAGGTCCATCAGTGTTGGGACGGTTGTCCACACAGCCTGCCTGGATCTTGCATGACCCTTCAACACAATACCCCACTCGGCCATTATGCATAGGCTCCCCAGCATCAATATTGACACATATCTGACTTGATGGATTGCTACCTGGATCAGGGATAGCACCCATATACTCAGTGTTGCAGGTGTCATGTCTGACTATACACCAATTACACATGGCATCCCACAAGGCTCAGTCCTGGGACCTCTCTTGTTCAGTATATATTTGTGTGATGTACAGGCTGTCATAGGAGGGTTATGGCTGCCCATGTTCGCAGATGACTGCAAACTGGGTGCCATAATCACCTCTCCTGCTGGCACATGCATACTCATACAGGGTCTCACAGAGATAGGTTGAATGGTGCCTGAGCCATGGACCATGGCTACATGCCATTAGTTGCATAGACATCCCCTTTGAGGATGACAAAATGCCCACACATTACCACATAGGTTGTAATCCATTACATACAGTAGTCGTTGTTACGGTTTTGGGGACACAACCTGTTCGTACTCTCACCTTTGACAATCCTATTGCTATAGTGGTTAGACAGTACGTCTACATAGCCCACCATATCCCACATGGTTTCACATGTTAATCACGTGTAGTCATTGTGCCCCTATACTCTTCACGACCATGCTTGGTTACTATGCCACATTTGGGATGTACCTTACCTGACACCTGCAGCAACTCTAATGGCCACAAATGTTACTCATCGAGCAGATGTAGGGACTCACACAGATGCCTTGCACAGTTCCGATACAGTAACTCCAGCTATACTCAGTCACTTACCACCTACATGGATGTGTTGTATGCCTGTAGTTGCAGGCAATATCTGACCCAGACTTACTGGACATGCTCCACCTCAGGATATCTGACTCCCTTGGAGCTACACACTCCAGGGACATATACCTCAGCACTGATGTTAAAAGGACATGCTGGGGGGACAGATTATTATCAGAAAGCCTCCACTCACTCCGGAGTGTAGTCCCGGTTTTGCATAGGCAGAGCCACCCACTGACCACCTACAGGTGACATCTTGACATGTGGATGGGTGATCACATGTTTACCCAGGGGATATCTTCTGGATCCCTGCTAAACAGAGGCACAATACATTCAACATGAATGGGCTATCTTGTGTGACCTACTATTCAGAGGCACAGTGTTCTGATTAGACTGGGTTGCAGAAGCCAAACACACTCTGGCTATGCTTGTACATGACCTAGGGCAGATAGCCTAGTATCAACCTCTGAACCTATGATAATTTTCATGATGCACAATGTTTATTGCTGATACTGTTTGCAGGTTTTATCATCTTTGCTTTCAAACTTTCTATGAACCGCTTAGGTATCTGCAGAACATATTTGCTTATGGCAGGGTTCCACTATATTATTTACGTGTCTGTTGTCATATCAGTGTGTGCACAGGGCAGATTACTGTGTAGTGAGAGGTTCCTGGGTTAACACATGCAACTGCCTGCTAAGTGTGGCCCAATGCTGTACTCCAACATGGCCTAAGTGTGTGAGTATGCCCAGTTCAGACTGTCAGTGTTCTGTTGCCTGACATTTGTCTCATGTATTCGTGTGTGAGCATGCCCAGTGTCACCTTTCAGTATGTTGCTGTCTGACGTCCACTACATTTGTTGATGTATGTCTACATGTCCAATATTAACATTTGTACTGTGTGTGTTGAATGTCCGGTTCTATTCTTACTGCAGGATTCACCTTTGTGTCATAACTTGACAGGGATTATGCTGTGCCTGCAGGGTTTCCATGAAATACTTTGCAAAGACTTATCAACATTTCTTCATACAAACTAGCCACTGCAATACTGTCATGGTTTAGTGGTCCAGTATTATGGTTATAGTGCACAGTATCCTGGGTTTGAGGCCCGTCGTCGCTTATATTTTCATACTGAGCAGACCAGACTGCTTAGGGGCCAGTGGAGCAAATATGAGCATGCTGGATTTGTTCAGCTATGCCCTACCTAGACCCAGCTTGTCCAACACTGCTCAATATTAACCATCATTGCTGGACATTGGCCAATATTACTCTACATTGACCACATTTGTAGTAGATGGTGTGTGCCATTTTGTTTACATATACTTCATTATGGTAAATGCTGTTTAGCACTGCTTTATATTGCTTAACACATGGCAATCATGCCTCAGGTGTTGATGCAGGGCTGCCTATGTCGGATGCACATACTACACTCCCTATACATGTTTGAAAGCAGGTAGTGTCAATGTAGGCATCCCTTTTACTATATGTGTGGGTCAGAGAGAGGTATAATTTCCAGAGTTCCTACTGAGCCAGTGTATGTGCTATGCGTTACCTCTTTGCCAAGGCCAAAGCATACTGGGCATGCCTCCTTCTGTCTACTGAGGCAGGCTCAGGTTTTTCCTCCTCTGAGTCATGCTCTGCCTGTGATGGCCTTGGCAATGGTGGGGTGCCTATGCTGGTCCTGCTGCAGCTGTTTTCGCAGGATCATATTATGTAGCATAGCACATACCATGACAATTTCGGTACATGTAGTTGGTGAGTACTGCAAGGCTCCACCAGATGTGTCGAGGCACCAGAACCGTGACTTGAGCAGCCCAAACACATGTTCGATTACATTTCGTGTTTGTGCGTGTGCGGCTCCAGTGCATAGCCAGCATCCCCCCAGTAGGTGACCATGTGGGATGTCCCCATTGGCAAATGTCTGGTACAGCTGCGTCAGATGCCAGATATGGGAATCATGGTAGTTTCCAGGGCAGCCAGCACACATATTCTGTATTATGCCCTGGGCATCACACATGACCTGGCAGTTGATGGAGGGGAAGCCCTTGTGGTTGAAGTAGACCCTACCACGCTCACCGGCTGGTGCTTTGATGCATATGTGCATGCAGTCTATTGCATCCACTACCTCAGGGTATTCCGCTATTTGCTGGAAGAGATGCATATTGCTAGCCAATACCTCATGGGAATTGGGGAAATATACATGATCACCGACATGGGATGACATGGCATCCAGGAATTGATGCAGTACCCTGGATGCTGATGCCTGTGATATCCCCATCATATCACCAGTTGGTCTCTGGAAGGTACCTGTTGCTAATATTCTTAGGCCAACACATACCTTATTTTCCACTGGGATGGGTTCCCCTCTGTTGGTTCTGTGTGTGAGGCGTGGCCTGCACAGCTCAAAAATTTGCTGCAAGAGGTCTCTGTCCATTCTATAGCGCTCCACTATCTCCAGCTCATGTAGCCCTTGGTAGATAACTCTGGGCCTGTACACTCTTCTCCATCTCCTCACTGTGGGTTGTCCAGCAGCATTTGCATTATCACCACCCTCAGCATGTTGCATATGTCGTCTTATAACAGCAATGGTAGCCCCTAACATTTTTTGTCTCAGTGAAGCTTTTTCAGTTTTCACTTCTATTAGCTTACTGCAGTGTTGCAGTGTCTCTTAAGAGAAACATAATGGACTGTTGTTTGCAGAGTTTTAAGTGCTGGGCTGGGCTAGTGTTCTCCATGGGTAATTGCCTGTTCTGATTGTTTTCACCTGCTAGCTCTGCTAGTACTCCCTGGTAACTTCCATTATTTGGTGTGCTTCCTATTTCTTTTCTGTTTCTTCGGGGGGGGGGGCGCCGCACACACAAACGCAAACACGTGGACAGCAGCTAACATGCGCTCACACATGCTTACATGGACTAAAACTTGCTTATTCTTGTTAAAACATGTGCACACCAGCGCAAACACGCTTACAACTGTTTACACAGCCTTACATATGCTTACTCAAGCCTACACGTGCGCACACACGGTTACACACACACTGTCTTACTCAGGTTTACTGGCATGCACACGTGCACATGCATGCTCAGCAAGAAACTTTGGTGTTATCCACGGCATACACCTTAGATTTCTTGACTTTACCTGGCCTACCTGTTGACACACCTCTTTCACTATTACGTGAATGTAAGCTGACACATGACACTCTGCTCCAGTGAGCTTCACTCCTTTCATACATACCCCCCTCGTGATGTCATCTATCTTCTACTCTGTTACTCCCCTTATCCTACTCCTACACTCCACTGACTGTGCTCATTTGCTATGTAAACTTGCGATTCACTATCCTAACTTTCATTTGCATACGATTGCCTACTAATGCTTAGTTACATCTCTTAGACTGAGCTTCCCCCCTTAGCAACCTCTACTCCGTGGCCATGTTGTCTTCAGTCTGCCATTCCCTTGCATTGTAAATTCTTTTTAGCTATAAAATCCACATTTGTGGATCTTAATTATGAATTTTCTGCTATTTAGGGCACAGCGCATTTGCACGGCACTGCACTATGGTTAAACCCCTGAGATCGGGATAAAAAAAAAGTTATTTTATTTTTAATTTGCATCCCTTCCCATTGACAATGGCTGTATTTTTGGCATTCATCCTGTACATTCATGCTTTATTTCCAGCTGACACGACTCCATTTTGCTATTTGCAGAACCGTACTCAGTTATCAACTGAGTACGTTTCTGCAAGTAACACTACTCCTACTCGGACAGGTTCGGATTTCCTGGATCACAAATTTACCTCATTTGCGTAGCTTTCGCCTGCAATTGAAGTAATTTGCATATCCCAGCCCTGTCCGTGCAGGACTAGTTTAGAGATCTCAGTTGCACGTCCCTACCGGCTGTTCCTGGATCACTCGGCGGACATGTTGGCTGCATGGAGTCTTACTCTACTTTAAGACTCCGTGCAAGCTTTCATGAATCTGGCCCATAATATATCATTGTAAATGTGTATGACTTATCTTTAGTCTCTGTTAAACTCTACACACATGATACCCTGCTATTAACCATAGTTGACTTACTAACTACGAGCCATCTAATTTTACAATCTTTCAAGTTATTATCCGGTTTGATACACTTTCTGTAACTTAGTTAACTTAGTAATTGTACAATCTTTCAGGTTATTATCCTGTTTGATACACTTTCTGTAACTTAGTTATATTTTTGAAACTCTTGCTTAACATATTTCTCTAATCCTGTATTCTGTTTGTAGAGCAGTGGGCATGGCAACATGAGTCAGACTGATAGTAACATGCAGTAGCATGACCAAGCAGACATGTACAATTTGACGGGTAGCACTTGCATGGCCTTTCCACAAGGTAACATGGGTATACCACCAAATACAGAGACATTACCACGGCAATGCATCACTACTTATGGTGCATAAGTGGGCTCATGCTTCTCTGCGTGACTAGTGGGGCTTTTTTGACATAGGTAGCTTCTGTTATTGAGTTAAGTGTGATCGGGTCACATAATGGACTATCAGTTGTGTTCAGTGACATATAAGAGCTCTGAAGTACAATGCAGAATTGGCATGCTGCATTATATGTGTATTTAATGATACTCAAGCAAAATTACTTCATTAGCAAAACTGTGTTATTGCAAGAACAGTATTAGCGTGATAAAGCTTGGAATACTATCATGTTGTGGACTGCACAATAAAGAATGCAATAACATTTAAGTTATATGTCTGACAAATAATTTTTAAGTTCTATATACAAAAAAAGTGGGGAGGGGGCACATGTTCTCAGCAAGTACAGATAAATAATTTGTATCTGTACTTGATTGGAGGATTTGATCAGCAACTGAACACATTAGCCTGTGAGCACACTGTGGCCTGAAATGAGAATGGCTGTAGAAAAAGCTCAGGTGTGTGTAACAACACAGACAATGATGGCATGTTGGAGGGAACACATTCTGTTACAGGAGCCCATCTGACAAAAATTGGGAAGTGGGGTGTGGCTGGACAGGCGCAGCCACTATATAGTCAGGCTGATGAAATGTGCATGCGAGACACACTTTGGTTTTGCATGAGTCCCACAAATCTGCATGTGCAAATCATAGGATATATGATCTTTCACAACTTGTTCCCATGCTGTTACACCAGCTTGCTGTGTGTACATAGTCTGGGAGAATATTGTATAGCAGGTATGCCAATGTTGCAGTCAATGCTGAAGTATGGATGGTGGCCAGATAGCAGTGATGGTAACAAATCTGAGCTTAGACTTTTACATTAAGTGTATGCTTCTGAGTACAGGTATACAACATCTTGAAAATTTCACCCCAACAATGACAGATGTGCTTTTACATGTCTAAATGGCAGGTGCATTTTAAACACAGACAGACCTGACAAGGCTTTCGGTAAGCATAAGTGGTAATACTGTGTGACCGATGTGAATGCAGCAGGTGGGCACAACATGACAGCACAAAAGGTCTGAGACAGGGTCAATAACATATTATACCATGACCCCCCCAAAACGTGCACGCTGATTGGCCAGCGTGCCCGTTGTAAATCGAGTTATACTAATGGAAAAAGGTCCGCCGGACTTTTTTTTTATAGTATAACTTTTTTTAAAACACTGTCTCGCTATGTTAAACCCATTTAACATAGCGAAGATCTCTCGCTATGTTAAATGAGTTTAACATAGCGAGACGAAAATAAGCAACGGAGATGTCCGTTTATTTTTTTAACTGTCTCGCTATGTTAAACTCATAAGCAACGGAGATCTTGCTTTCTCCTTGCTTTTGCTGCTTAGCCTGCCAGATGTGATGCGCAGGCGCGCGCGGTATCAAGAACCGCCGCGGATGCCAGACATCTGCGGAAGGGCAGTAAACAGGCATTATACTATGCCATTATTTAAGAAAAGTAACAGTTTCTTTTCTTAAATAATGTCATGGTATAATAGCAATAACCCACGCCTGGTGTGGGGGTGATGCTAATTACCCATGGTTGGCTTTGTTTGGTCCCCGCCCCTTGGGACCAAACCCGTTAGTAGGGTAACGTAAGGCATGGGTTATTGCGCTAAATTAGTAGATACCCACACCCAGGCATGGGTTATTGCTATAATACTTCATGCCTGTAAGTAAGCTTAGGCATTCATAAGGGAGATACTGACCACAGTAAAAATAATCATTATATACCATTCCAATGGACACAGATGAGTTCTTAGTGACCTCTCTGGGGAAAGTGAGAGGAAACATACTTAGTGGAGGCTTGTTTGTGGGAGCAGGACTGATGGAAAACAGCTAGTTTCTGTCAGAGATCCACTGTTTTGGTATAATTAGCTACCACTAACAAATCAATGGTACATTTCCAAGATATACTCATAGATGTATTTTGTATATTTTATATCAACTCATCGTTTGTAGTCTTCCATCGAGTTGTGTTACCATCTGAATGGCATTTTGATTTATTTACATGTTTTTTTTTTAAACAGGCACTACACACATATACTTTTCCTGGGTTTACCACTTGTGTGTTTATAGTATCTACCAGGTATTTAAGATTGTATACATGCTATGTTTGTGGCGTAAATTTAGAGCATTAGTTTGATTACAGATATTCAGGGCTGGTCATGTTGATTTTATACAAATGGTGATGCACAGTTTTTCTGTGGCTAAGTTTTTTAAGTACATTGATGTGCAATTTTCAGGTGTGTCCACAAGGGGGAGAGTTTGAGTGGAGATATGATGCTTAAATAATGGGACAGATGTATTGTTCTTTGTTTTTAGTTTGCTTTCTGAAGAAGTTGGTGCAGAGAGCCGACGAAAAGCTTGGTTTTAAGCTTAATAAAATTCCTGTTTGGTATTTTTGTTTATTGGCGTTCTTTACAGACATTTTTTTGATTATTAGGTGTCCTAAATATAACCTCTGGATTACTAGGAGCTTTTTAGAGGTGCAGCAACCTGCAACGGTGGTATTTATCAGTTTTTCATTTCATAGGTGCTAAGAGTCAAATGTATGTCCCACCAATTCATTATGTTTTAATTTATATAAATGTATTTAGTAACAACATTTATTATCAGCAACATACTTTATATATTTATTTATTTAATTATTTATTTATTTCACATTTGTTAACCGGGTTAGTCCAACTGGATAAGAAATTACCCATTTTCAGTGGAGACCTGAGGGGAAAAGCCTCAAACAAAACATACAAATACATACAAATAGAGACAAGCTACTAATATAAAGAGCAAAACAAACGTATGGATACAATGGATGAGAAAAATAAATGTAATCCAAAGCATAGTACATATATACAAGGTTAGAAGAAGGAAAGTGCAAAAGAAGATAGAAGTAGAGGAGGAATGAAGTGATCTAGAGGGAGGAGAAAAAAAAAGAAGAGCAGTAGGATAAAGTAAATTATATAAAGAGGGAGGGTATAGAAAGAAGAGCAGATTGGATAAAGTAAGATAAGAAAGAGGAAACAGGTCTTAATGATAAGTCTAGTGAAGAAATGCGAATATGGAAAAGGAGGAGTTGAGGATGGTTACAGGTACATATAGGGTTGATATGGAGGTGCAAAATAAGGTCATGTTTGAAGTTAGAAAGAGAGGTTACCATGTGATATCTGTCTGTCTCTCACAATGCACACAGCCTGGCACATGTGAGATATGAATTAGGCAATAATTCCCTGCCATCTTTCCAGATTTTCCGAAGAAAAATGGAAGGTGAAGGTGAGGGAGTACTACATTTAGAGTCCAAAGGGGGGAGTCAAGATGAGTCTGGGATCTTTGTTGCACTCTTATAAAGGGCTGCAGCAGCTGCAAGCTTCTGCAGGAGGACTATACCAAGTCTCAGTGCAAGACTAAGGCTTGAAATAGCATGGACTAGGCTGTCACCAGTGCAACTGACATGCCACTCACTGGTGACTAATGTCATCAACATTATAATGATATGAAAAGGCACAATCAGAACCATCTGAGCTGATGGAAGGCAAAGTTTAGAACTGATGACACCTCCAGAGTTGTATAAGTATAGTGACCCTTCAACAGCAGATGCAATACCATGGCAAGCCAAAACATGCAGTATTTCATTATGTTTTTTTTTTTTTTTTGTCATTGTTCTGTTATGTACAGCTTCTGAAGAGATTGAATCAGGAGGTGCATCGGGAAGGATTGGTATGTGTCTGAGACAAATGGGGTAAATGTGGCTCAGGTATGAATGATAGCAAATCATAATACATAAGAAATGTAAATAACTTTACCAAATTTCAAGGCATCACAGATGTACCTCCAATGTCCATTATCAATCCCCAATCATTGTGTGTCCCAGGGGTGGCCCATGCTATTGGACTGCTGGACTGCAGCCCCCTCAGCTGTAAAATAAAACAAAAAGAAGAAAATAAAAGAAAAAGAAAAGATAAAAAAAATCACAAACTTTATGCCATGCACACTAGTCCGGACTGCTGTTGAGATAGTCTGGAGCATGTGCAGACTGTCTCAGCAGCAGTCCGGACTGGGAAACATGGAAGAACAGAGCTCCCAGAAGTCTATGCAGTTTTAACTGCATAGACTGTCGCTGGGAACAGGTCAGACCCGGACTGCAACATCGGCAGTCAGGCTGGAGATCTCACGGTAAGGAGTCTCATGGGGGATGTGCTCAAACTCGCCAGCTATGGGATGTATGTAATGGCCCCAGCGGAGAAGGGATTTACATCGCACTATGGAAGGTAAGAGTGTGTGTGTGTGTGTGAATGCCCCAGTTGTTAAGTGGCTAGAACAAACTCATGGTGGTGTGGTAGGGAATACCTCAGGCTTGAACCCTGTACCTTGTATGTAGGTGTTAAGGACCTGAATTCCCTACCCACCACCATTTGTAAAAAAATTGCAGATTTTTGCCTCATATTTGATCTGATCTGTTCCTCATAATATCTGTGGTTTCCAAATGTTGCAGTGCTTCATATTTGATGATGCAATGGTAGCATTGTTGCCTCACAGCTGCAGGTTCTCAGGTTTGATTCTTGGCTGGGGTGCCTTATGTGTGGGGTCTGCATCTTTTCCCTGTGTTTGTGTGGGTTTGCTTTTGTGTCCTCCCATGTTACAAAGACATGTCTGCATTATTTCTTCCTGGGCCTCTGCTGAAAATTGTTTTTTTGTTCCAAGTCAGACTGTCCTGATTAACAAATGTTAAATAAAATTGACAGGCATTTGAATTTCAGACTTCAGGTTTCTGAATGTTTAACTCCTTGCGTATTTGATGGTGCAGTGGTAGCATTGTTGCCTCACAACTGTAGGTTTTCTGGTTTGATTCTTGGCTGGGGTGCCTTCTGTGTGGAGTCTGCATCTCATGTCTGTGTTTGTGTGGATTTGCTCTGGTGTCCTGCCATTTTACAAAGACATGTGTCTGCAGTATTTCTCCCTGGGCCTCTGCTGAAAATTGCTTTTGTTCCATCAGAAGTAAAATTGACAGGCATTTGAATTTCAGACTTCATATTCTACAGAAAATACATAGTAACACAACCTTTTATTCTAGCATTTTTCTAAGTTTATAAGATGAATATTTTAAATTTGTCCTTATTTTTGGGACTGTATTACCCCATTATTGGCTTTGTCCAGGTTTTTTGTGCTAAGGTTGACAGCTATTGCAAGAACTGAATTCACTGAATATGTTTGAGGGCTGTATTCCCTCATTACTGGGTTTGTCCAGGTGTTTTGTGCTAAGAGGTTGACAGCTATGGTGAGAACTGAATTCCTTAAATGATAGCCATTTAAGTTTCAGTCTTCCGCTCTTTCACAAAGCAGCTGATTTGGCGTAGTGGTATGTTGCTCTGACACTTTTGCGCAGGGACCTTGGCAGTAAAATTTATGGTGGTAACACAGCATTTTATTCTAGCAACTTTTCAAGATTATACAAGGAATGTTTAATGTGTCCCTGTTTTTTGGGCTTTTGACCCCCCCCCCCAATAAATTTGGCTTTTTCCAGATTTCTTGTGTTGCGAAGTTGAGATGCAGTTGAATCTTGAGTAGATTTTACAAGGAGCTGAGAGCTGCAGGGGAAGAGAAATTTAGTGCTGCTTATGCTACATCAGCTTGCATTGTTAATAGTACAACAGGTTATGTACTTGCTTTTGATGCAGAAGGTTGTTGGTTCCACTCCCACAAGGGGTGAATGCTGCCGTACTGAAAAAGTTAAGATACTAACTATGAGCCTGTTATCGGTTTGCCATCCATTTCCTATTGCAATATTACTAGTTTATCATTTTTAATGGAATATAGGCAATTTATTCTTCAGGGGCATCAGACACTTTATTTTTCGATGAAACCATGAAATATAAAGGTGTTTGCTAGCAGCAACCTCTTCATTAGTTACGGATTTATTTAATGTGGAATTATTTAGATGACTTTTTTAATTCTTCAGAGATTGTGCATATTTACTGATAATAGTGGACTGTAAAATTGTGCATATTTACTGATAATTGTGGACTGTAGAATTGTGCATATTTACTGATAATGGTGGACTGTAGAAGTTTGAGTAGACTTTTATGATGGAAATGTTCTGAACTGGCCAGTTTTGTCATTATGGGTGCATGCATTTTGTTTCATTGTTTACTGGAAAGATGTTCTGAATTGTGCAGTTCTGCCACTGGTAAAATGTATTTTTCTTTGAATGTGGGTTTCAATGCTGTTTTAATGAATGTGTGTTTCAAGGGCAGAGAAGTTTTAATGCTAAGTTTGTTTAGCAGATGTCTTAGTGTTTGTGCTGTAAAATGCAAAATAAAACTTTCAAATGAAGTCCAAATCATCATAGAAGTAAATCAGTATGCACATTAGTGTTTATGGTAAATGGAGTGAAATAGCCAAGTAATGGATCATTGGAATGCCTGCAGGGGGAGGCTCCATTCTACCATGATTTTGTGAGGGGGAAGGGCGGCAAACTTACAGACAGCCCCAGCTGAACTATACCTCCCAACTATCCAGATTTCCAAAGAATGAATAGATTTTTGCTTCTTAATTTTAGTTTGTTCCTCATAAAATTTGTGGTTTTCTGGCAAATCATTTAGGAATTAAGTCACTAAATAATGACACACTGAGTTTCAGACTTCATAACCTTCAGAAAAATGCATGCTAAAGTAAGACCTGTTCTATCAACTGTCTCAGTTTATACAAGAGCAATTTTTAGTACTGTTTATATGTTCCCCCAATATATTTGGCCTTGTCCAGATTTATTGCATTAACAGGTTCATAGGTTCATACGTAGATACTAGGCTATCTGCCCTAGGGCATTTATAAGCCTAGCCAGAGTGTATTTGGCTTCCGCCTCCCTATTAGATTAGCCTACTGTGCCTCTGTAAAGTAGGTCACAGAAGATACCCTTTTAAGATTAGTTTACTGTGCCTCTGTCTAGCAGGGACACAGGAGAGATCCCATGGGTGAATTTGCGATTTCCCATCCACGCTTCCAGATTTCGCTTGAAAGAGGGTCAGCAAGGGGCTATGTCTAACATGAACTGGGATTCTATTACAGAGTGTGGGGAGCCTCTGGGAAATTAATCTGTCCCTCCAGCATGTCCTATTTATTTTTGTGCTGAGGTTTAGGTCCCTGGAGCGTGTAGCTCTAAGGGACTTGGATTTTTTGTGGTGGAGCATGTCAATTAATTCGGGTTTGACATGGCTTTGTACGTCAGGCATAGATCGCCTCTGAGTAGGCGGTAAGCAACTGAGTACAGCTGGAGTAGAGCTGAGTTGAGAGGTACATGCAAATAAATTGCTTTATAGAATTAGGCATAGCCAAACCTCTCAACTGTCCCTGATTTTGGCTCAAAATGTTGCTCTTCCCCCTAATAATCCCTCCGCAAAATAGCAATTTTGGAAGAAAACATGGAGGGTTTACAATTAAGCAATAACTGTAATAATCAGAGTTATAGATTACTTTTATTTCAGAAATGCATGTAGATTCTTTTATTTTGTCAGCTGCTCAAGTTAGCAGTACTAATATTAAAGTGTCCCTTCTTTGACAGGTTCCCAGCTGTATTGTGTGGCTATTTTATATTTTTACATCACATTTTTGGTCCATTTCTCATAAAATTGTATTTTGTTTGGCAAATTAGTGACAAATCATTAAAGGGCAGCCACGGTGGAGCAGCAGTTAGCATTGCTACCTCACAGCAAGAGGTTCTCTGGTTCGATGCTGGGGTGCCTTCTGTGTGAAGTCTACATGTCCTCCCTGTGGTTGTGTGGGTTTCCACCGGGTGCTCTGGTTTCCTCCCACATCCCAAAGATATGCTGTAGTTGGATTGGACACTCTAAATTGGCCCTAGGTGTGAGTGTGTGCATGTGTGTGCCTTCTGTGGAAGGTTGGGTGCTGGGCTGGCAACTCGACACTGTAAAAGTCCACTGCCAATCATGAGAGGACAGGTGATCCACTGTGGCAACCCCTAACCAGGAAAAGAAGAAGAAGTGACAAATCATTAAAGACTGAAGTTAGAAAATAATGACAGACTTTTGAGTTTCAGATTTCATACCATTCAGAAAATTCATACTAATGCAAGACCTATTTTATTATCTTTATAAGAGTAATATTTAAAAAATTGTCCTTATTTTTGGGCCTTTGTCCCACTTTTTTGTATGGCTTTGTCTAGATTTCTTGCTCTGAGGTTTGAGGTATGACAAATGTGTCAGGGCCATCACAGTCAGCCAGAGACATTTCTAATTGTGACATACTTCTTGCACCCCACTCCCCCATTTAGTGACTCTGGATGTGTCGAAGCAAGCCAAGGAGTAGTTATGCAGTGTAAATGTGCAGAGTATTCCCCCCATCCAAGGTAGACACAAGTACTAGAGTGGCTTTTCATCTGTCCTTGATTTTTGCAGAATGGTCTGGTTTCTGTCATATTTTTTGTACTGTTGATTTATGCTTATTACTCAAAGTGCCTGTTGCTCTGTGTTTAAGTAGCAATAATTTAATGACCATCAGGTAAGCTTGGCTGAGATCGTAAGATGCAAGTAAGCTTTAATAAGCATACTGTTAAAGAATTGCCAACATTGAAAGCCTTTCTGTTGTTGCCATGTAGAGAATACTTGACTAGATAATGTATAAGCCTTGGGTATTGAAATGCATATGACAGTATTTGTAATAAAGGACAGATTACATTATTTTAAGAAGCTCATTACACTTGGAGACCTCCAGTCATCTCTGTAGGCTTTACCCGTAAACTAAACAGAATGCCAATCATGTGGTCCATAACCTGTACAGTAATCCTTTTAAGCAATGTATCTTGAGCTTATTTCTTGTTTGCTTTTCATTTTTTACTTTGATCATGTTTTCTCCATGAAACAAGTAGATAGTTGTCAGGCAGCAGGTCTTTTTTTGGATAAGAAACATTTTTACAAGTGGGGGCATCAGACATTTCTACTTTCAGCATGTTACTTGGTACTTTAATAAAGCTGAATATAAATTATAATTAGAACTGCAGTACAAGAAGTGGTTTGAGTTGAGTGCTACTTGACTTTGACAGGCATTCCATTAATGTATTTAAAAACTAATTTATTTTTTCATGCCTCACAACCTTTTTGTTTCCATCTAGATAAGTAAGCTGTCATGCAGCCAATGCATTGAAATATTTGTATTCTTCTACACTTCATTATGTCTTGATTGGACTCTCATAATGATGGTTTGGCACCCAGGGCAGTGTATTTAGTTAGTTGTTGTGGTTTTGAACATAGCTCCTCCCCTTTCTAGATGACCACACCCCTTCCCATTGACCCCACCCATTCAGCTGTCTCCTGCAGCCCCCCTTTGATTTGAAGTCACCAGCCACCACTGGTGTGTCCCAACCTCGCACACAGCTGATGAGGCCTACCTTACATACAGTATATAAAGCATACATGCCTGCTACAGTATATGTTGTGCAAAGCAGAACAAAATATGCAAATGAGCTTAACTGTGTCTAAGTTCAGTTTCAAGCAGCATTAATTAGCTTTCATTACAGAATAATATATAAAATCTATTGTCTGCAATCATTAAGTACCATTACACTTTCAGTCATTATAAATGGATTTCTTTAATTGGCATACATATATCATATATGCCATAGTCACCTGTTTACATAATGGGCCGGATTCATGAAACCTCCATGTAAGACTTAATATGTCTTACTCAGAGGCTGCAGTTGAACGGTATGTCATCAGCGTGCCATGAATATTCATGAGGGCACGCAGACTCATCCGTAACTCTTACACGGACTGAGTAGGCAAGCAGGGGGTGTATCCGACTGCCGAGCAGTCTAAAAGTCCACTCCCCTGCAAGGTTTTAAAAAGCATAATGTCAACAGACAAGAGCGAGTCCACTCAAATGTACTTGCACTCAACACCAAACAACCTGACACTGTAAACCCCCATCAGAGTTATAGAATGTAAAATATTAATTTTGTTTTTAAATCCACGAGTTAGCTGCCCATATTTGCACTTGTTTGCGCGGGAGTGCCCATTGCTTAACCACAGTTAGCAATTGTGACATTGAAGAGCATATAAGAACTACTTATGCAAATTAATCCAAATAGCAATAGCGTAATGGTAGACCGTATGCACAATGAGAAGACATTCACAGTTCGATTCCCACCACTCCCTTTCTTATTTATGTTTTAAATCAGTATTTGAAATAATACCAGACAAATATGATTAACATTTTATTAAAAGCAGTGACATGGCCAATGTATCAGCGAACAGAATATATATTTTGAAAGGCCCAGATATATAATAGCCTGCCGTTAAGCAACATTTTACACAGCTAAACACAGGTGCCCATAGTGTAATAGCGCTTTACTCATCTAAACAGAGTTGCCCATAGTGTAATAGCGCTTTACCCAGCTAAACAGAGTTGCCCATAGTGTAATAGCACTTTACCCAGCGCAATAGAGTTGCCCAACGTTTAAAAGCGCTTTACCCAGCGCAATGTGTTTGTGCGGACGTCCGCGCCGTGCCAACCAGGGCACCATAGGGCAAAGGGGAGCAACGTAGAGCTAAGTTGCTTAAACACAGCCACACTCCCTAGCCTGTCTAGACAGTATTAAAATAAAAGAATGACAAGCTTTGAACCCAGGACCCTTTGCATCATAATCAAAGTACAGAACCACTAAGCCATGACAACATAGGGGAAACAGCCACTATTAACATTCATAAACTTAGGAATCGTAGTTTAACCATTACTAAGCAGGTCTGCAATCAGCCTAGAATTTTACAAAATGGCCAATCACAAAAAAGTGTGGGAAATGTGGCATATTTAAGCCCCACAGGCAGGAATACACACCATAACTGATTGTAGCTCACATCTGCGGTCAGAATGTTTGGTGTTGGAGAGGGAGCTCACTTCCGAGCGCAGGGATGGGGCATCGAGGAGTCCAAATACATAGTTTGGCTCCTAGTCCACCATCATGAGGCAAGACTCCTGCAGGGCCAGTTACAAGGGACGGAGTACAAGGCAGAGGCTTGGAACTGGTTAGCTCGTGACCTCACCAGTGCCACAGGCATTCCTCGGACTGGTGAGCAGGTCCGTCACCACCATGTGGACCTGAAGAGACGAAAGGAGGACCACCTGAACCAGTGGATACAGGAGGCCCGTGGGATGCGGGATGCCCCAGTACTGAGTATGTAGCCATGGAATGCAGTATGTAAGAATTTAAAATGGAGTATGTATAATGGATAGGAATGTCTCAATATCCCTTCATTTACTTTACAGCTGCAGGTGACCATGTTACGAATCAGCAAGCCTATGCTGATAGGCTGCTAAGGCTGCACTGCTAGGCAGGTTAGTGATTATTCTGCATGTATTGTTATATAAAATATGGGAGAGAGCATGAAAGAAGGTGTTGTAGTCCAATAATGCAGCCATAAAATGGACTGAATAAGTCCTCTGCATGTACTGTGGGATAAAAATGTTAGAGAGTCAGAAAAAGAGTGTAGTAACCCATAAAGAAAGGTAACAAATGTCTGGAATAATATCTCTGCAGGCACTGTCATATAAAAGAATATGTGAATGAGCCTGAAAAAAAGAGTGTGATAACCTATTAATAAAGGTATAATATGTCGTGTACATGTCTGCCATATATACCGTTAAAACAAATAAAGGAGTGAGCCTGTGGAAAAGTGCGTAATGTCATTAATAAAGGTCTAAAACCCAGAGTGTATCTGTTTCACTTAGCATGAAATGTTATTGTACCCTTGCATTATACAAATAGTAATGTGTTAGAATGTGCTGCCAACCCAGAGTTCTGCAGTCCCATCTAAAGTGGGTGATGGAAGTGCTAGTAGCTGTGAAGTAAATATACAGTCCTCAACAGTCAGTTACTGGCTGGCATGCATAAGTAAATCTGGCACACGAGTAGCATGCTAATATGTTCCCCAGAAATGTAAGTGTGCTTCAATAAATGCAGGGTTCTGTACAATTAGAAGTGAAAATGTCATGTGAAGACATCCAGATATGTAGATAAAGAAATATAAATGCAACCATGAAATATGTAGCAGTAACATCTGCATCCTGGACAGTTAGTATGTGAGATATAGGTCAAGTATAGATTGAACTAGCCAAACCCACTACACAACCTAATGCATGGTGGCAAGTGTAATAATACATGTAGGGAATATACACCTGCAGTCACTAGGAATGCAGTGTAGAGTAAAAGTGTTTATAAGATGATAACGGAGGTTTTTTCTACACCCTACTGTTTGTGCATAAACCGTGCAATTCCACACCTCAGTGGGTATGTGTAATCTTAAATATTTGTTGGGATATATGTCCAATTGTTCTATAAATATTTGCACTCATGTTGATGCATGTGCCCTGTTCAAACACCACGTTCATGGTGGCCTGTTGCTACCAATCATCCCTGCATGCGGTTGGAATAACCACTGTTGTTCAATATATGCATGTGATATGTTTACTGTTCAACTGTTGGAACTGTGGTGTATTGGGTTAATGGGAATATTACTGCATGCTGTTACAACTAATCTGGAATGCTGTTGTTTATGTTGTAATGAAACACACCTAATCACAGAATGTATGGGAAGGCCGGTCCCAGCGGACCCACCTGTCCCTCCTCAGTTGGCGAGTGCACCTGGCACCAGTGGCGCTGGTGCCCAGCCCGGACTCCCCTCTTCCACTGGTCCTGTGCCACCTTCAGGTGGAAGCGCTGCAGGGGATGGGGCTCGTCCACCCCGTGCAAGTGTGGGTGGAGAAGGGCCACCCGTCACCCTGCGAAGGTTCCGGGTTGTGCTGCGTAGGGAGATCCAGCGTTCATTTGCTGATCCCCTATGCCAGCTTGAGGTGAGAGTAGCACGTCTCACGGGTGAACCTGCCTGTCCTACTCAGCCCCCAGCACAGCCACCCCCGGGGCTGTGAAGGTGCAGTGGTGACTGCCCATGGGTGGGGATCTCAGTTCCACTGTTACCATCTGTGGGCTCATGGGCTTGCGATTTCCAAACAACCTTCCCCATCAATTGTGTTCACCCACCCCATGTCAAATTCGGTCCCTGTATGCATCTTGTTTGTCTTGTCTATTTACCTCCCCAACCTACCTCCCAAAATATACCTACTTCCCCTACCTCACTTACCACTCTCACCTGAAAAAAAAAAAAAAAAAAAAAGGGCAGTCTGTACCCGACAAAAAATTACGCCCCGTACATAGCTTCCCATTTTGCACACATGTCCACAGAACATGTACACCGATAATATTAATTGGCAGTGCAACAAACTATGTTGTCCTCACCCCTCTCTCAGGGGTGGAAGGTCTCAAAACTCACTCCAAATGTACACCATATGCACAGCTGTTGCTGTTAAAGAAATGGGCAGCTATGGGCCTTCCCTACACCCTTCCTGCACATCCCGCGCTTGTTTTCCTACTGTCTGTCCCTCTCTATGCCCCCTTTTTCACCACTTTCCCATCTCCCCATTTTCTTTTCTTTAAAAGAAGTTAGCACAGGGGTTAGCGGGAGCAAGCCCTTTTAAGCAGCAGTTAGCTGGGGTGCGCGAGTGTGAGCTTGTGTGCGCTTAGCTAAGCATTGCTAAGCATCGCGCAAACCCAAGCAAACCCACTTACAACTGCTTAAAAGTGCCTTAGTCACTCTGTATGACAAGGCCCTTGTACTGCTCAGCAGCAAAATAAAAAACCTTGTCAGTCTCGAACCTGGGACCTTGGAATCACCAGTCTGCATGAAGTACCACTACACCACAGTAGATATACAGTAACTTAGTGCTGAAAGCAATTTATCATGCATTACCATGATTGAATGTAAAGGGAAAATAGGAATGGCATAACACAAATCTTGTTGTGTGGGCCTTAACCAGCAGGTGTTGTTGAATTGCATGACATGACTGTGAAAAGAGAATCAGCCATGCTAGTAGGGAATATGGTTACAGTAGCAGCTTACACACCCCACACAGTATCAGGGCAGGATAAACACTGGCATATTTGCATAGGTCACAGGCCAGACCTCCCAACAGTGACTGCTCTACAGTGATGACCCTGATTTGTAAACACATGTTAGCTGTGCCCCTCTGACTCTCTGTGAAATGTACTAACAGTAGTCAGAAAGGTGTTGAATCTCACTTAATAACAAATGTCAATAAGTGAGAGTAGACACTGCTTGCACGTCAGAAAAGGTGTAGTAATAGAAATGCTCTGAATCACCCAAAGTCTGAACTGCAAAATGTTTAAACTATATGACAGGTGTATCCCAGTCTTATGTACCTTTTCCTGAGGCTGTTCAAATATATACGTGAGAGTATCTGAGGCCTGGAAGTGTCAGAAACACACGAGCATATCAGCTTGTCTGCTGTTACACACTCTGCAAATAGCTGTAGAATGAATCCCACAAGCATGCCCTTATGTAGAAGTACAACACAGAAATAACAAAGGATGTAGCCATGTACTGCTAGCAACCACCTGTGACAATGCCATTGTTCAGGTGCTGAAAAGACTGCTGTGGTGCACAGTCAAAGAATACTAGGCTGACCTCTGTCTACCATCTGGATATGTCCACAGGTGGGAGCTACTCAGACAGACTACAAACCTTCATAGACTTACAGGTACACAGCAACTCTGCATCTACAGTAAGATAAACATCACACAATAATAAATGATGCACACTGCAGTTCTGCACCCCTACCCAAAGGTACTATATACCCATGTAGTCAGGCACAACCAAGGGTGTAGGTAGGCATACACAGTACAGAAATATGTCCAGTTGTCCTGAGCAGACTGTGCTAATGCCAACACAAACCACAAACTGTTCAGATGTGAGTAACGTACTAATGACAGTATAGCAGTTCACAAACAGTGCATGTGCCTGATATTCATAATTGGTAGTACAACATACTTAGATGTCCTCACCACTCTCAGAGGGGTGGAAGGTTTCAGATATCCCACTTAATGTATTGCATATGAACAGCTGTTGCTGGTAAAGAAATAGGCAGCTATGGATCTTCTCCACACCCATCGTGTACATCCCAAGCTAGTTTCCCTACTGTCTTCTCCTGTTTGAGCACCCTTTATCACCACAGTCCTATCTCCCTATTTACTTTTCTGTCAAAGACATGAGTGCGGGGGTTAGCGGGAGTGAGCACTTGTAAACAGTAGTCAACAGGTTTGCACCAGTGTGCGCATGTGTGCGCCTAGCTTAGCATTGCTAAGATATGATAAGCTCCGCCAAGCTTAGCTTACTATTGCTAACATAAAGTAAGCTAAGCTAAGCTTAGCTTAGTATTGCTAAAATACAATAAGCTAAGCTAAGCGTCGATAAGCATCGCGCAAACCCACGCCAACTCGCTTACAACTGCTTAAAAGTGCTTTTGTCACTCTGTATGACAAGGCCCTTGTATTGCTCAGCAGCAAAATAAAATACCCTTGTCAGTCTCAAACCCCACACCTTGGTCCCACCAGTCTGCATGATGTACCACTAAGCCACAGCAGATATACAATAACTTGGTGCTGAAAGAAATATAACATGCATTACAAGGAGTGCATGTAAAGGGAAAATAGGAAAGCCATAGGAATACATTGCAATAAAGAAATATGACATGCATTACAATGACTGAATGTAAAGGGAAAATAGGAAAACCATAGGAATACATTGCAATAAAGAAATATAACATGCATTACAATGACTAAATGTAAAGGGAAAATAGGAAAGCCATAGGAATACATTGCAATAACTACTGTTGTATACCAGTTAATTCCCTAATTCCAAAAGAAAGTACATACTCCCATGTATCCAGTGTTAGCATTAGGAGGTGTGAGTAAACTTACACACTGAGAAGAGTGTACTGGAAGAAGCAACAGTCAGGTATCAGTACAACATGCATTTCACTGGCTACAACCCAGCTTCAGATATGAGACATATACCAACCTTCTGACTGACACAACAGTGTCCACAGCAAGCAAGCATGTTCCCCACCTTGCAAAACTGAAAGGCCTATGCCTACCTAACTTATCATTTTATAGCAGTGTCCTGAAATCACAGTGAGAACTGCAATTACCACACAGCAGGCTGCATGCAATTACTAAATGGTGGGCACCAGTTGGTGCAGAGGCCATCACATGCACATGTGCAGATACTTACAAAAGCAGCCTGTACTTGCTGTCCAAACATGCAATAATATCATTGCAGCAACTGGAGAGAGAGAGAGAGAGAGAGAGAGAGAGTGAGAGAGACAGACAGACAGACAGACAAACAAACAAACAAACAGAGGCAGTTGGAGACCAACCCAATAAATAACAACAAAAGGAGGCAGTTGGAGAGACCAACCCAAAAAATAAAAAAACAGAGGCGGTTGCAGACACAAACCAACCAAAAAAAAAAATAAAACAAACAGAGGCAGTGGAAGACACCAACCTAAACAAATAAAAAAAAAAACATCAACAGGTACAACAGACTGAGGTGAGAAATACAAAGGTAAGGTATGTAACATATGTATTTGCTGGCATCCGAATGATGTGTCTGAAGGGTACTCTACATTCTGTGAACACTCCTTATGTGGTAGCAGTCCGTATCTATATGTATATGCAGATGTGCATAGGGCAAGGGACATACTGCAACTGTTAGTGAAGGCTGGACATATATATGTATTTGAATGTTGCTATGTGCACATATCTATGTAGGTTGCAGTGTGTGGCATTGAAAACAGCAAGCAGTGAAGGTATATGTCATGTGGTATTTAAATGCTGTGGGACTGAGTTATAGCCAGTGAGGTCTGCTACGGTTATATGGCCTGAGGACAGGGAAATGCATTCTGCACAGCTCTGTACAATATTATTACATAATTGTATGTCTCACAACTGTTCCATAATTGATATTCCCACCATGAAAGGTGGGCAGTATATGTACATATATATGCATGTATATGTACAGCAGTGGCTGTTTGCAAGTATGTGTATGTAGAGGCCCGGGGAGAAAAGCTCCAAGAAATCGTACATAGTTAAAACAGAAGTTATTACAGATATTATAAAACAGCAAGTATTACAAAAGCCAATTATAATAATTTTTTTTTAATATATATATATATGTATGCGTATATACACACACACATATATATATATATATATATATATATATATATATATATATGTACATATATACATATATATGTATATAAACATATATATATATATATATATATATATATATATATATATATATATATATAGATATAGATATATATATATATATATATATAAATATATAGATATATATAGATATATAGATATGTAGATATATAGGTATATACATATATAGATATATATAGATACATAGATATATACATATATATATATATATATATATATATATATATATATATATATAGATATGTGTATATATATATATATATATATATATATATATATATATATACAAATATAGTGAGAGAGGGAGGCACAGGGTCAGACGTATTGCAACAGGTGCCTGGTGACCAAGGCATGGACTGAACACCAGTGTTGATACTGCAGTGCATACCCCATTCCAAAACACTTTACCCAGTAACTACCAGAGAGGTGGTTGCCTGACTAACACTGAAGGTGTCAGAAGGGAACATGGGACACAGGTGGACAGTAGCCTCCCCTTTGATATTCACAGTGCTACACTAGTCTTCTAATCTGTGTACGTGGTACGTGTCATCACAAACAATGTGTCATGTACGGAAATATAGGTCAGTGTTCCCCTGTACTCATCACAATGCTCCATGTGGTATGTACCTCACATGACAATTACAGCAAGTAGAAAGGCCACAGACATACCTCACAAAGGGTAATACTGCCCTGAAACACATACCCTATACAGACTGACTTACATAACCACAGCTACAGTGCATTGTATACCGGCCACCCAGAGGTTACCTCTGCCAAACATACAGAGGTATGCCACACCCATAGCAGTCAGACAACCACCATGTCAACACCTCACAATCCCACCGGGCTACAAGGCCTAGGTCCCTAGTCCCCACAACCCCACTAAATAGCACATGCTGGAGGGATAGGCTCCTATTGGCAAATATGCCATACTCTGGAGTAAACCACCCAGCATGAACAAACAAGGCTCCTCAGTAGCAGATGTCAGACATACCACTGATGATTGTCTGGGGGATAGGTAACATGCCCTGGGAATCACCTCTGTGTATCCGGTTGACAGGAGGAAGTGAAATCTAATTACATGTGTGTCACAGGCCAGGGTGGCATATGGCTAGGCTGCTGTAGGCCCCAGGGACAATAGCGTATTACCTACTTATGACACAATGCACACAGACATGTACACAGTGCAATACCTGCTATGTGAGGTGGAATGAGTGTGACAGTGAATGTGTGCAAGGTCTGTGACGGTGTGATAGCTAAGTGTGAGGTTGTTTCTGTCATGGTCGTTTGTGTCCTAAGTGTGAGGCCATAGAAGAATGTGTCAGTTATTGGGATGCAGACATAGTAGGATGGTATATGTTGTGACGTAGTTCCTTGTGTACGACTGTGGTGTCCCATCATAGGCTGAAGCAATACATGTATGCTCAGTAAGTGGTACTGCTGGTGAATCCAGCCGACATTTGAATTGCTGTACCACCTGAAGCTGTAGGCCTAAACAGCACAGTATGGTGTATGTTCACATTCCCTGGTAATACTGTCTTGTGTATTTCCTGTAGTCTGCACAGATTACATTCCTCAGGCATAGGTATCTGTAAGTAGGGGCACACAGTACTGTAAGGTACATAGCAAATGCTCATCTGTGTTAGCATACATTTGTGTGTTGTATGACTGTCTGATGTGTGTGTAATGATGCCTGTACCATGTCCGCAATCACATGTGTGATGCAGGGTTTGTGTGTGTACCTAGCAACATGTATACTCTGTTACAGCAGTATGCCAGCTATATTAACAACTGTGCACATATGTTAGGTAGGAGTATGGCATCAACGACTAGGGTGGGTTACTGGTTATACTGTAACTGTACTTCACATTCATTGCAATGGATGACATATTTCTGCATGAATTAGCTTGATATGTACCCCCCTGGCAAGGCTGTGCATTGGATCCCAAACAGTGAGCCGAGTACTGGTGTATACTGTTGTAACATATGGAGTGTGACAGGCACTGTCAGCCAGTTGTGGGCTGAGCACTGATATGTGGTATTGAATGTGTGTATCCTCTGACAGACAAACAGATGCTATATATATGGCAGTTAACTGATATCTGTACTGTGTAATGTTAAGTGTGCCACATGACTTGCTCACACATATCGTTTACTTGTCTTCCAGGCTTATGGCTCATCACAGGAACCCCTGCTACACAGCTGCAGAGAAACAGGAAATCCACCACAGCCTGGTTCAGCACTATACCCTACTGTTTTCAAGGGCTAGTCAGCACCAGCAGGAGTGTACTGCACTGTGGCAAGACCTTGTTCGTCGGGTACATGACATAGACATGCATAACCGGACATATGAGCAGGTACGCCATCACTGCAGTGATTTAATTATACATGTCCGGCGGTGTGCGTCTGATATCCACAGACAACAGCTTGACACAGGTGGTGGGGTGGCCATACATCCCCCCTCACCAGAGTGGAGGAACTGCTGCTAAGTGTGGTGGCTCCTGGCCTACAGCAACAACAACATCACACATGTGTCGTCATGAAGGCCTGAGCCACCCAGCATGGTGACATGGAGTGTGCAGGTAACATGCCCTAGCTGTAGACTACTGTTACCTGTATTGTTAGATTATGCATGTGTGAGATGTGTACTGTGTTTAGCAGTTGTGCTGCCTATTGTGTGCAATACTGATAATTTGAATAGTATCTGTACACCTATGCCGGTTGTTCTACTGTAGTTTAGCACACTCACAGTAGCAATGCCACAGTTGTGGCCACTGACAAACTGTGTCATATTCTTGCAGGTCCCTCTGGTGTGACAGCAGGGCAGACGTTACATGCTGGCGAGTGTGTTAACACTTTAAACTTGGTATTGAACTGTGCATGTCATAGGTGAGGTGTAGGCCATGTACACATAACACACCTAAGCATAATGCATGCCGTGCATGTTTGCTGTGAGATATGAAACATCTCAGTAATGTCAGTAGCTGCTTCAGTCATATGCAATGCACAGAGCATCAGACACAAATGTGGCAACACTGTACTGCACATTGGATAGGCATAGTTGACACAAATGTACACAACATAACATGTTTGTCATACACAGTACACTTCAACATGCTACACATAGTGTAACCGGACACCCGCTGCCAGGTCACACTTCAATATCCCACATGTCATCCACACACCACACATACTATACCTGAGGGGTAGGGACCTAGCATGCGGCTGTGCAACACTCCTCAACACATAACACAGTCATGTTAGGCAATGCTCCCTATTGGACACCTCACACACCCTTGTGCAATGTGACTGTGTAATTGTGAACTTAGCCACGGCACTGCGGTTCAGGTACAGCATCCTAGGTGGTGGTCTAGCACACTTTAGTGGCCTTGAGTGACCACATGATGCATGATGATGATGGCTAATGGTACTACACCCCATACTGTTACAATGGCCATGTCCAGGATTGGTATCCCATCATGTATACATGCTCCACTCATCCCGTGTGTGTACATAGCATGCATGTGCTACACCTGTGTCCACAATTATCTGCTACAGACAGAGACACTGCAATCAGACATGGAAATCCATGTGACACACAGATAACACACGCAGCCATGGTATGTATACCTGTGTGTGATGGTGCACAGGACATTGCAGAGCTTATAATACTTGCACAGAAATGTCGTGTCCTTGTACACATTGTGTTCCAGGGTGTAGGCAATCACTGAACATGTACACACATGAACCACAGCCATGTACACTGTCATTAACTATGGCTGTCTACACTCACACTGCATGGACGTGATCAACACAGTCTGCATGCTGACACATGTGCATGACTGTTTGCCTTGTGATACTGTCACCCACCTTCAACCAGTATTGAATATGATTTGGATTTATGTTGTGTGTGTGTGTATCTGCTGTAGTGAGGAGTGTGCATGTGTTCCTGTGTTCCCGTGTGCATGTGTTCCTGTGTGCATGTGTTCATGTGTGCCTGTGTGCATGTGTACATGTGTACATATGTGCATGTGTTCATGTGCGCATGTGTGCATGTGTGCATGTGTGCATGTGTTCATGTGTGCATGTGTTCATGTGTGCATGTGTGCATGTGTGCATGTGTGCATGTGCAGACCGTAATGTGTGTTTCCTGTCTTCCTCTCACAGGTGCTGAGGTAGAGCTTGGTGAAAGCAGCAGGCAACCTGAAGCCACTGCCACGGATAGTGGTGATGATGACACATGTATTTTGGCACAGGGAGATTTGACAGGGTCTGTCGTTGGTCCACCAATCAACAGTACACAGCGTTCAACCCCATCTATGTGCACACTCATACTGCCATTACATCCCGCACCACCAATGGCCATAGGGGAGGGACAGCATACAGATGGCATTGACTAGGGAAGTGTGTTATCCATGGCACGTGCATCCCCTCACAGCAGCCATAGCCGTAGACCCAGAATGGTACCACATAGGCGGAGGTCCAGGGATTCTCGGGGGAGCACCACTGGACGTGTTACCCCTGGCAGTCGTGCCCTCACAGGTCTTACGATGACCACTATGTTCTGGGCTGTAATGCAGGTTCAGGCACGTATGGAACGGTACACCAGGCAGGGACTTAGGGCGCAGAGGGCACATAACACCGCTATCAATGACAGCATCCATGACCTTGCCGGTACCATCCGGACATACACTGAGGTCATTTATAGACGTTGGGTGGAGACAATAGATGCTCTCCACAACATGTCTTCCTCGAGCCGGGACCATGCGGGATGGTTGATACATCGACACATACGCATGCCAGCAACAGCAACAGCTGGCAGTGGTCACAGACAGCCCACAGCTCACAGCCGCTCCTGTAGTGGCAGTACCTGCCACAGCAATGCTGGGGCTGGTCTGTCCATTGTCCGTCCCAGTAGACCACGTGCACGTGGCTCTGACCAGTCCCAGCAGGGACATGGGTCCAGTCATCATACCTCTGCCTCTGATGACAGTACCCAGTCAGGGTTGGTACCATATACCGTCCATAGCACCCCTGCCAGACATAGGTACTGTGTCTGTGGCCAGAGACAGTGATCTGTACAGCCAAGCAGGTACAGTCTGTGGCTGTCCTACAAACCACCGTATATGGCAGCCACATGGTGGAGCTGTGTGCATGCAGACACACACACACATTAAGCAAACAACTAGGGCTCACACATACACACACACGTTACATCAACATTGGCCCATGCTGTACTGTTGTCCATCACACACACACACACACACACACACACACACACACACACACACACACACACACACACACACACACACACAGACATGTCGATTGGATGGGTCAATGTCAGGCTCTGGCAAACAACAAAACGCCCTGTGCATATGATGATACCTGTGCCGCCTCCTGTCATCTGCATTATCGATGGAGGGACAGGCTAACATGGTGCTGATGCACAGGGTGACACTATAGCAGTGTAGCAATAATAGTGAGTTGTCAACAAGGAAGTCTAACTCCATCCTTTTACGTATATCTGAGCAGACATTATGCATCAAAGCTCTGATTGTCAATGTAGCATTGTTTACACCACTGTTAGGTCTGAGTATGTATTATCCACCCATGTGCCACTTGGCTGATGTGTGATGTGTTGCCAGCATGTGTTAGTGAGTGGACAGTACGTGTGTGATGTGTGCAGTATAGATAAGCAAGTGTACATCTGTGAACATGGTGGGTGCGCACTGTCTAGATGTACGTGCATAGTGGACACATGGGATGTATGGCATACCCTGTCATACACATTATTAACATCCCATTGCATCTTTCAATGGCCAGTATGCATTCTCCTACAGTTATATACTAACATGGGTAGACATGTGTATGACATAGGTTGACACTATGCTGTGGGTGATACCGTTAATATCAGTCAATGATTTGCAGTCTGGTAGTATACACAACCTCAACAGCATGACTATAAGAAATCATTGGATGATGTCCTGACAAATGACACACAGTAGTAGGGAACCCAGTATCAATTGGATCCTTTCGGTGCTACACTATAACACTAACCAGTGGTGATGACCGTCACCCATTACTGTGGCCACACCTGTGTGTCATATAACCCTCTTAGGAACATGCATGCACACTAGGGATGTGTCCATCCAAATCTGGGAATGCATGGAATGGCCTACAATGCATTCCCTGGATGGGACGCATATCCTACACAAGGGTATCATACAGACAGATACCTGTTGTGTGATACATGCTGTATAGCAGTAAGCCGACTATGGCATAGTCATCCTCATGTACTATACAAACTATCCCGTCAGTACCACACCGGTAGTAGCCCTCAACATGTATGTCGACTACCATTGTGTACATACAGACCCATGTTATGTCATGTGTCCCTGGTATCCACATATCCATAGGTATTGTGGAGTCCCAAGGTGTATCACAGACATTAGAGGCCTGAATGCATATCCACAAGGCAGTCATACACCTATAAAGACTGCCCATTCTTGGCAGACTTTGTTGTGTATGACCATGTCTGACATATACCCCAGGCATATACCCTCACTCACACTACTCTTAAGTAACTGTCATGGGTGTGTGTGCCACAGCTGACCTTGGCCAAAGAACACAACAGTGGACGGCAGTGTCACATACATACATATGTGACCTACGATCTGAGTAGCAGTGGCACAACCTGTCAATGGAAACAAATGTATTCATGTAGTATGCAGGCTTCACACCTATGTACTGATTGAGGGGACATGTACACATATATATTTGCCACTCAGATACCTGATGTCTGCAATGCACTTACTGTTGTCATCATACTATGTCATACCATAGTAAAAGCAAAACCCACACCTTGTTGACCAGCAGTGACACACACACACAGTCAGCATTTGCAGGATTCAAACCCCTCCCTAACTATGTTATGATACTAGGAAGAGATACATTTACACAACGCACTATTTGCTTTACTGGCTGGCTTTTCTTCTCCTGCAGTATTTGTAGGATGGTGACATCATCAGACTTTCCAAAGAGGAATGTACCTCTTTCAGTGTGTTTTCACAGTCTCCAAAAAGGGCACTCCTTTCAAAGACAATTGCACACATACACACACTCACTGTTTGCAGGATTCAAACCCCTACTTAACTAAATTATGATACTAGAGAGAAATGCACTAACACTGCGCTCTATTTGCTTTAGTGACTGGCTTCCCTTCTCCTGCAGTATTTATAGGATGGTGACATCATCAGACTTTCCATGGAGTAATGTACCTCTTTTAGTGTGTTTTCACAGTCTCCAAAAAGGACACTCCTTTCAAAGATAATTGCACACACACACTTATTGTTTGCAGGATTCAAACCCATACCTAACTATGTTATGGTATTAGAGAGTGATGCATTAACACAGTGCACTATTTGCTTTAATGGCTGTTTTCCCTTCTCCTGCTGTATTTGTAAGATGGTGACATCATCAGACTTCCAAAGAGGAATGTACCTCTTTCAGTGTGTTTTCACAGTCTCCAAAAAGGGCAGCCCTTTCAAAGACAATTGCACACATACACACTCACTGTTTGCAAGATTCAAACCCCTACCTAGCTATGTTATGATACTAGAGAGAGACACACTAACACAGTGCGCAATTTGCTTTACTGGTTGTTTTTCCTTCTCCTGCTGTATTTGTAGGATGGTGACATCATCAGACTTTCCAAAGAGGAATGTACCTCTTTTAGTATGTTTTCACAGTCTCCAAAAAGGACACTGCTTTCAAAGACAATTGCACACATACACACACACTGTTTGCAAGATTCAAACCCCTACCTAGCTATGTTATGATACTAGAGAGAGACACACTAACACAGTGCGCAATTTGCTTTACTGGTTGTTTTTCCTTCTCCTGCTGTATTTGTAGGATGGTGACATCATCAGACTTTCCAAAGAGGAATGTACCTCCTTTATTGAGTTTTCCCAGTCTCCAAAAAGGGAACATCTCTCAAAGGAAACTGCACACATACATACATCCCCCCCACACACACCCTTTGCAGGATTCAAACCCCTACCTAACTATGTTATGAGACTGGAAAGCAACACATTAACATGGCACACTATTTGCTTTACTGGTTGGTTTTTCTTCTCCTGCTATATTTATAGGATGGTGACATCATCAGACTGGACATGGTGATGTGTGCACACTTTGTTTTATGCCATTCCAGGAATGGTCCATGTGGGTCAGCAGGTGTCAACAGCTTGAACATGACCTCAGTATGCTTACCTTGTGTGATCTATCTGTGAACACATTGACATTCCGTCATATGTCGACACATATTTATGCACAGCTTGTTGGTTTTGTGGATACTACATGTGTCTGGGATGTTGATAAAGGGCTATTCAAAGTCTATGTGACACAAGTGTAGATGTGTTCATTGATGTATGTCCTGGGTGGCTGCCTTGCAAACAGTCTAGCATGTTTGGGAACCATGATCTGCACATGAACATACCAGAGTTGGTAGGTATGTGTGTGTGTGTGTCAGCTTCCAATAGCTCTGTTTATGACTGCAACCATGATGGACTCCATGACCTTGCAGATCAGACCTCATAGGCATACTGGACTTGACTTTCCATGGTGTGTTGTGCACCAACACTTGTGGGGAGTGCCATATGTAGCTGTGACACATTCAACGGTTCCACATCCTGTGTAGGGGGTGCGGCTCAGCTGACTGTTCAGGTGCATGATCTGTTTGTTCTGTAGTTTGTGCATGACACATATTGGGAATCAATGTATTCCACCTGCTGCCATGCTTTTGGCAGTGGGGGTAGCTGCTCATCCATTCTACATGTGATATCTCCTGGTATGATGATGTGGACTATTGTCAGTGGGGGATGGGTATGTAGATATGGGCCTGCCTGTCATGATGTCGGCATTGACACTCAGGTAAAGTTGGCCCTGACTCAGGACATATATGGGTGTACATTGATATTTATGACATAGCTGAAGGAGGTGTCATGATTCAGTCTGGACTCCTTCTCAGCTCCTCTTTACAAAACACTAACAAACATGAGAACTAATCCCTGTTATACTCTTTTACACGCTTAACACCCTACTGATCCTTTGTGATCAGGCTACAGAGTATGTCATGATAATATCCTGACATCAGTTTTGTGTGTACTCTTCAGTCCAGCTGGTGGATACTGTGATATTGACACAATGTCACATCTGCCTCATGTACACAGACAGCTTCTCCTCCTCCCGACAAACTCAGATATATGTGTGAGATGCACCTATATAGACATACAGGGAGCTGAACTCTCTCAACCCATGACTGGCACAGTCTATCAGGTGGTGAAGGTAACCACACACACCAAATATCAGTCTCACATATCCTCAACACTCAAACCACATTAGCACACATTGACATACTTGGATGCTGTAAATGTACTCTACCTAAGCAGCAGAGACCTCCAAAGCAGACACACACACACCTGCTACCCAACTACAATACCCACATATCACAAAGTTCACAATTCAGTGTGCCACACAGTGACTGCCCTTCGGGCTAAACAACACACCTAATACACTTGTAATAGGCAACACTTATGTTCAGACACACTGATGTACCACTCACCAGCCCTGACAAGGGAATAGTCACTTTGGGCTGTCTGTTGGGTGCCAGGATCTGCTGCATAACACAGGCAGTCAGGTCACTCCAAAGCAAGTACAAGACTGGCACCATCATTGTCCATGTTGGTGTGTGACCTCAAACGTTACTCCCTGGACCACATGACATGATACATGGAGGTACACTCTGATCATGTAGCCCAGGCCAGTATGACCCTGACCTTGTCTAGCATCTTACACCCACCAATTATGATATCACAGTATACGGACACACATATCACATTTAACAGTTGGCTAACAAATTTGTTTCATTCATAGGGGATACAGTGTCTGTCAGTGTATGGTGACATGCTCAACATGCCACGTACCTTCACTATGGACAGCTTGCGCCTGTCACCCTTGGACTTTGGTATGCTGGCTAAGGCTCTTGCTACCACCAGAGTGCCTTTTTTAAGCAGGGCTCAGAAGACAAACCCACCTCCATAGACATTACAGGTTAAATGAAACTAAGGGTAATGCTGCTCAACAACAGTTGTGTTAACCTCATATTGTGGCCACTCAGGACTCTCCTCAGTATGGAGGAGAGCAATATATGTGCACTGACAGACACCTGGTTCAGACTTGCTTATGCACACCAGCACTACCAGGTTATGTTTCATACCATGCTGTCTGACAACAAGACTTGGAACAGACAACACAACTAGGGGGAGTATCCATATACATCACAGATACACACACCTCCAGGTTAGTAGCACTGCACAAAGCATCACAGACCATACATATACAACTACCATTGTGCAATACTGCCAGAATGTTTCAGTTTGTTGCCTGCTACAGAATACACTCCCAAACTCAGGAACCACACTCGGCTTCTGTGGGAACTATGGAGAATATGAAGGTCTCCACAGACACCATTATATTGTGTGACTTCATATACACACATATTGACTGGGGATACTACTCAAGCCCCGACAACCTCACCCAACAGTCACTACAATTTGTGGACTCATATGCTTTGGCACGACCAGTCAGCACAGCCACAAGGGGAATACATATTGGACCTGCTCATCACCAACATGGTGATTCTATGTTCCACAGCAGCGATATACCCCTCATTGGTAAGGTCAGAACATACATGTATCTCACAGGACATACATATACCCTCCACACACCCATCCTGGGTAATCTTGGTGAACTTCTCATGAGCCAACATCTCACTTCACCAAAGCAAGGTGGTATCCTTCAGAGATCCTGAGACAGTGGCATATACGGCTCACACTGCTGCATCCTTTGCATACACATTCTATGGACACCTAGTGGACTGCATGGATTGTGCTACCCCAAATAACAACAAGACCCACTACTACAATGGCAGGGGACCTGTCTGGTAGACCCCAGCCATTAATAAGCTGTACAACATCAGGATGATGCTACTACATGATAGGGCACAATCCCAGACTGGGAAGGCATCTGTGATCTGTACTAGCAGACAGCTACAATCACTCATGGACTTTTCTAAGGGCTGCTTCTACCAGACAATTGCACCTGACACGTAGGACTATTACACGGCCTTCTTAAGTTATGTCAGGAACCTGGGTGGACACTCACTGATATGCTGTGAGTTACTGCATACTGACTAAACCTACTCTGAACCCACTGGCATTGCCTACATCCTGGCAAACAGGTTCAGTGCAGATGTCTCCCACCCATCCCCCCTAAGGAACAACTATCCATCTCAACAGAGTATAACCTCCCTGACATCACACAGTAACAGGTGAGTGCTGCCCTCCCCACAGAGTACATCACAGTATCAATGTGACCAGATGGTGCTCCAGCCTGCATCATACACGAGCATCATGACAAACGCAACCCTCACATTACATCACTGTTCAATATCGGAGTTACCACAGGATATGTACCCAAGGAATGACGTACTGCAACAGTGGTCCCGCTCCACAGAGTTGATGCCACAACGGACCACAGACAATATTGCCCTATAAGCCTATGTAGCCTTTTCTGTAAATATATGGAGCATATTGTCATAGGACTCCTACACATAGACATCGGGAACCTACTGACACTGTGTCTTACTCATTTCAGCATTGTTGTGGGCAGATCTTGCCTCTTGAACCTGTAGGTATTCTTTAAATGGCTAACAGGTCCATCGACATAGGGACGGCTATCCACACAGCCTACCTGAACCTTGCAAAACCATTCAACACAATAACCCACTGGGCCATTATGCATAGGCTCACCAGCGTCAATTTGGACACATATCTCACACAATTGACACCTAGATCAGGGATAGCACCCACATGGTCAGAATTTCAGGTGCCATGTCTGACTATACACCAGTTACACATGGCATCCCACACAGCTTGGTCCTGGGATCTCTCTTGTTCAGTATATATTTGTCTTACATACAGGCTATCACTGTGGGAATATGGCTGAACATCTTTGCACTTGACTACAAACTGGGTGGCATGATCAACTCTCCAGCTGCCACATGCATACTCAATCAGGGTCTCACAGAGATGGATGACTGGTGCCTGAGCCATTGCCCATAGCTAAATGACATTAGTTGCATAGTCACCCCCTTTGGGAGTAACAACATGCCCACACATTACCACATAGGTAGTACTCCATTACATACAGCAGGAGTTGTTAGGGGTTTGGGGACATCACTTGTTCGTACTGACACCTTTAACATTCACATTGCCAAAGTGGTTGGACACACCTTCTATGTGTGCCACCTTATCCCATATGGTTTCACATCTAGATCGAGTGAGGTCATTGTGCCCCTATACTCATCGCCTCCATGCTTGGTTACAATGCCACATTTGGGGTGTACCTTACCTGACACCTGCAGCAACTGTACTGGCCACTGACGGTCCTCACCAAGCAGATCTAGGGACTCACACAAATGCCTTGCATAGTTCAGATGCAGTAACTCCAGCTCTACTCAGTCGCTTACCACCTACTCAGATATGATGTGTGCCTGTTGTTTACAGCTATACCCAAACCAGAATTACTGGACATGCTCCACCACAGGATATCCAACTCCCTTGGAGCTACACACTGCAGGGACGTATACCTCAGCACAGATGTTAATAGGACATTGTGGAGGGACAGATTCTTATCCCAGAGGCTCCACTCACTACAGAATGTAATCCCAGTTTCACTTAGGTAGAGCCACCCGCTGACCACCTACTGGAGACATCTTGATGACTGTATGGGTGATTGTATATTTACCCCTGGGATATCTTCTGTGTCCCTGCTAGACAGAGGCACACTAGCATAAACGTACATGGGCTATCTTGTGTGACCTACTATTCACACACACAGTGTAGTAATCTGACAGGGTTGCGAATGCCAAACACACTCTGACTAGGCTTGTACATGCCCTAGGGCTGATAGCCTAGTATCGGCCTCTGAACCTATGCTAATGTTCAAGATGCACAATGTGTATTGCTGATACTGTTTGCAGGTCTTTATCATCTTTGCTTTGCCAGTTTCCATGAAGAACTTCAGTATCTATAGAACATATTTGATTATGACAGGGTTCCACTATATTATAGATGTGTCTGTTGTCATATAACTGTGTGCACAGGGCGGATTGCTGTATAGTGACAGTTTCCTGGGTTAACACATGCAACTGCCAGATATGCATAGCCCACTGCTGTACTCAGACATGGCCTAAGTGTGTGAGCAGGCCCAGTTCTGACATTCCATGTTTTGTTGCCTGACATTTGTCTCATTTATTCAAGTGTGTGAGCATGCCCAGTGTGACCCTGCAGTATGTTGCTATCTGAGGTCTACTACATTTGCTGGTGTGTGCGAACATGACCAATATTAACATTTATACAGTGTGTGTTGGAAGTCAAGTTCTGTTCTCACTGCAGGACTCACCTTTGTGTCATAACTCAACAAGGATTATGCTGTGCCTGCAGGGTTTCCATGGAATACTTTGCATAGGCTTATCAACATTCCGTCATACAGGTGGACCACTGCAACGCTGTCATGGTTTAGTGGTTCAGTACTTTGGCTATAGTGCACAGTATCCTGGGTTCGAGGCCCATCACTGCCTTATATTTTCATACTAAGCAGACCAGACTGCTTAAGGGACTGTTAAGTAAATATGAGCATGTTGGCTTTTGTTCAGCTATGCCATACTTAGACCAGGCTTGTCCGACATTGCTCAATATTCATCAACATTGCTGGACGTTGCCCAATATTACTGAACATTGACCACAGTTGTACTAGTTGGTGTGCGCGATTTCATTTGCATATACTACATGATGGTAATTGCTGTTTAGCACTGATTTATATTGCTTAACACATGGCATTCATGCCTTAGGTGGTGCTGCAGGGCTGCCTATGTCGGATGCACATACTACACTCCCTGCACATGTTTGGAAGCAGGTAGTGTCAACTTAGGCATCTCTTTTACTTTATGTGCGAGTCGGAGAGGGGTATCATTTCCAGAGTTCCTACTGAGCCAGTGTATGTGCTATGCGTTGCCTCTTTGCCAAGGCAAAGCATACTGGGCATGCCTCCTTCTGCCTACTGGGGCAGGCTCAGGTTGTTCCTCCTCTGAGTCACGCTCTGCCTGTGATGGCCTTGGCAATGGTGGGGGGCTGTTTGGGCCAGGCCTATGCTGGTCCTGCTGCAGCTGTTTTCTCAGGATCATATTATGTAGCATAGCACATACCATGACAATGTGGGTACATGTAGTTGGTGAGTACTGCATGGCTCCACCAGATGTGTCCATGCACCGGAACCGTGACCTGAGCAGCCCAAACACACACTCTATTACATTACGTGCTTGTGCATGTGCCTCATTATGGCATTCCTGTTCAGGTGTTTGTACGTTTCTGATGGGTGTCATCAGCCACGGCTCTAGTGCATAGTCAGCATCCCCCACTAGGTGACCATGTGGGATGTCCCCATTGGCAAATGTCTGGTACAGCTGTGTCAGATGCCAGATATGGGAATCATGGTAGCTTCCAGGGCAGCTTGCACACACATTCAGTATTATGCCCTGGGCATCACACATGACCTGGCAGTTGATGGAGGGGAAGCCCTTGCGGTTGAAGTAGACCCTACCCCACTTGCAGGCTGGTGCTTTGATGCATATGTGCGTGCAGTCTATTGCACCCACTACCTCAAGATTTCCACTATTTGCTGGAAGAGATGCATATTGCTGGCCAATACCTCACGGGAATTGGGGAAATATACATGATCACCAACATGTGCTGACATGGCATCCATGAACTGTTGTAGTACCCTGGATGCTGATGCCTGTGATATCCCCATCATATCACCAGTTGGTCTCTGGAATGTACCTGTTGCCAATATTCTTAGGCCAACACATACCTTGGTTTCCACTGGGATGGGTTCCCCCTCTGTTGGTTCTGTGTGTGAGGCGTGGCCTGCACAGCTGTACAATTTGTTGCAGGAGGTCTCTGTCCACTCTATAGTGCCCCACTATCTCCAGCTCATGTAGCCCCTGGTAGGTTACGCTGGGCCTGTACACTCTTCTCTGTCTCCTCACTGTGGGTTGTCCAGCAGCATTTCCATTGTCACCACCCTCAGCATGTTGCATATGTCACCTTATAATAGCAATGGCAGCCCCTAACATTTCTTTGTCTCAGTAAAGCTTTTTCAGTTTTCACTTCTATTAGCTTACTGAAGTGTCTGTTATGAGAAACATAATGGACTGTTGTTGGCAGAGTTTTAAGTGCTAGGCTGGGCTGGGCTAGTGTACTGCCTGTGTAATTGCCTGATTCTGATTGTTTTCACCTGCTAGCTTTGCTAGTACTCCCTGGTAGCTTCCTACTATTTGTTGTGCTTCCTTTTTCCTTTCTGTTTCCTCAGGGGGAGCTCCGCGCACACAAGCGCAAACAAGCGCACAGCAGCTACCATGTGCGCACACATGGTTACACGGACTAAAACTTGCTTTATTTGGGTTAAAACGCATGCACACCAGCGCAAACGCACTTACAACTCTTTAAACAGCCTTATGCAGGCTTACTCCAGCTTAAACGCGCGCACTCACGCTTACACGTGCGCACTCTGTGTTACTCCGGTTTATAGGCGTGCACACGCACGCATGCACGCTCAGCAAGAAACTTTGGCATTATCCATGGTATACACCTTCTATTTCTTGACTTTCCCTAGCCTACCTGTTGACACACCTCTTTCCATGATGTCTAACTGACAGCGGACACATGCCACTCTGCTCCAATGAGCTTCACTTCTTTCATACATACCCCCCTCGTGATGTCACCTATCTTCTACTCTGTTACTCCCCATATCCTACTCCTACACTCCACTGACTGTGCTCATTTGCTATGTAAACTAGCGATTCACTATCCTAACACTCATTTACATAGGATTGCCTACTAATGCTTGGTTACATGTCTTAGACTGAGCTTCCCCCCTTAGCAACCTCTACTCGGTGGCCATCTTGTCTTCAGCCTGCCATTCCCTTGCATTGTACATTACCACTTTAAATAAAATCCACATTTTTGGGTTTTAATTTGTAGTATTCTGTGTTTTAGAGCGCAGCACGTTTGTGCGGCGCTGCTCTATGCTTAAACATCAGAAATCAGCGAAAAAAAAAAACTTATTTTTATTTTAATTTTGCATCAGGGAACATTTCCAATGGCCATATATTTGGCCATTGGCATGCTTCCTGCACTGGATGCAACCTTTATATGGAGCTGTCACAGCTCCATTTTGCTATTTGCAGAACGGTACTCAGTTGTCAACTGGGTACATTTCTGCAAATAACACTGCTCTTTCTCGGACAGGTTCGGGTTTCCAGAATCACAAATCTACCTCATTTGCATGCCTTTTGCCTGCAATTGAGGTGATTTGCATGTCCCAGCCCTGTCCGTGTAAGAGCCGTTTTAGGAGCTCTCTTACACGCCCCTACAGGCTGTTCCTGGATCGTTTGTCGGACATGATGGCTGCATGGAGTCTTACTCTACTCTTAGACTCCGTGCAAGCCATCATGAATCCGGCCCAATGTCTATAAAAGCAATGAGACTGATGTGTTTCATGACACATTTATGACTTTATATTCATATTTAGATGTGGTAAAGGTTACCATATATATGTATAAATTTGGATATATTTTGAAATATTAAAATGACATGGAATTGATGGTGTTTTCTATGTTTCCTCCCCCCCCTCTCTTTCTCTGTCTTTTATTTTTTTTGTCAGTATAATTCCTGCTGCAACATAAATATCCATCAGCATGAGAAGTTAGAATAACCACTGGGTATTAGACCACCATACCTCTACAGATGACTGTTGTTGCACCACCATAGATAGCACAGACACCAGCCTGTCCCAACTTGTCAGTATTTCCTCCACAACTAATGGCCTACCTGATCCAGCTACAACAGGTACCTCTTCTCTTGGGGCTGGAGCAGTGGTGGAGGTAGTGATTTTGTCAATGATGAGGACATGACGGAGCAGTTGAGGACATTATGGAGAAGGGCCTCTGTATCTGAATTGACAGAACTGAGAAAGTCCTGCCTCAAATACCTAAGTTGATGTCCACCCCAGCACTGTCTCAGGTATCCATGACTGGAGACAATGAAGACATTGCCTGAGGGTGAGGATTAAATTCTTACTGTACTCATGTTGAATGCAGATGCATCTCCAGTGTCCAGTATCAATCCCCAGTCATTGTGTCCCCCAACCTTTTATGTCCATCATCATTCCTTTATGTCTTGTATGCCCTCTACTTCTTTACCTGCTTACTAATTTACCGTACCTACCTAACCCTCTTATTCCTGTCCACCTTCTCCAACATTCTTCTCTCTACAAACAGACACCTGTCCCACATAAAAAAATAAAACTATATGCTTCATACACAGCTCTTCACTTCACCTATGTGTGTGTGTCTGCCATACTTCATTTGGCCCAATTAAGCATACAATATAATTTCATTGTTGTCACTCACCCCTGATGTGGTGACTTTTCAAATTCATTAAATTATTTGTACTAGTACACAGTTATTTTGTGAAGAAGTTGACAGCTATGGTGGTCTCCCACCCCCATCCTGCAAATTTCTCCATTCTTTCACCTTTGTCCTACCCTGTGCTTATCCCCATTTTCACCACTGTCCTATCAATTCCTTTTCATATATTTAATGTGGTAAAAAAAATAAATAAATATCACACACAACATACATGGCACATGGCCACGGATGGCCCATAAAACAGACATTCAATTTTTGTTCTCTTTACTTACGCAGAGCCACCAGAGGTAAATGTCGATAAAAGGTGCTTCATGCTCTATGGCAACAATTGAAGATTTTACCTTCAACTGCACTAATGTGGTTATTGTTGCACAAACATGCTTAACCCCATTGTGGTATCAAAATATAGACTGATAACACTATGAGGAAATAGTTCCTCTTATATGTTTATAAGCAAACAGGATGTAATGTACATATTATGTGATCTATGATGAAGACTGATGGCTAAATTCTACCTTGCTTTAATCTTTTTTTTTCAGTATCCTTTCAAACTGTGTGATTTTTAGCCATGTGACTTATAAGCTGGTGTGCTGTCTGCTCAGATAATGTTTGTAGACTGCTGTTTGTCAAGGGTTTGAATCCAGAAGTATATCAAACGTTAGTTAATACTATTTCACATACACATTATTTGATTAATTGTTGGCAGCATATGTTATTAACCTGCAATTCTCCTGCTTATTTCTTAAGCCTTGTTCCACCATTCTAACCTTCCTTGCTCCCTACTTGTGATAACTACAGTATATAACATGACAGAATTGTTATGATAACAAACCTAAGATTAACACACAACAAAGATAACCAGAAACTATTTTTATCTCTCTCTCTCCTTCTGTCTCTCTCTTTTCTCCCATCCCTTCTGTCCTGCCAGTCTTTATCCTCTGGATTTGTGCAATGCCTGGTATCAAACACTAATATTAACTGGCAGTGAATAATAGTTCAAGTGTTATGGCAAAAACTGATGCATTTTTGCCTTTGGCAGCATTAGTCTGCAGCCCATCGAGCTACTGTGCTTAGCCTCCCTGCACTATAGGGAACAATTCTACTAGCACTTTCAGGAGATAGTTATTATCACATGTTGAACAGGTTGTAGGGCTGAATGTACTCCACATGGGATGTTCCAGTTATCATTACTGTTATGTAGTAAGCTGCACACATTTTTGCTTGATTCAGGACATTATAAGTATGCCCCTGTATTAGCCATGTAATAAATAGTTTATTACAATGATCATGACATGTGCAAGTGATGACACAGAAATGTTAACATGACACATATAAAATGGGAAACATCTCAGAATGAGAACTGTTTATATATCTTTACTCAATATTGCATGAAACTCAGCATGGAGCACCACATACCACTGCTAATTCCCATTCAATGTTCAAAACCTCAAAAAATAATTATACATGTGCTAATATTCTACCATCATCAGGGCAAATAAACTTATCAGTGGTGCACTTCAGAAAGTGATTTTTGACAAAAAGTTAGTATTATCAGTGGCTTGTATTACTTGTGTAAGATTTAATGGCTTGCTATACTCAAGCTATGATGAGTTCACTGTGATGCTGTCTAAACACCACATACTATAAATTATATTTGCACTCCAACAGATTATAATTACAAACAATGTACGCTGTTATAGGACATCTGGACACATACTTGCTTAGTGGTATTAAGCAGTGTACTTTCATGTGCTTGACATACATGTTTTATATTTATAGTGCACATTATATAAACATTAGAAAATATTGACAATGACACACCAAGTAATGGAGAATTACTTGCAATGATTCTGAGCCAAATTGTCAGGAATACTTGGTTGTCACTGACAGCTGTGATTATCATACATAGGCTCATGGTCTCATAGAAGGTTAGTAGGTTGGTGGCCCAACAGCCTTTACAAGCCTAGCCATGTTAATCCCAAATATCCCCATTTGTTTTTTTTTGGGTTGTTCACAGAATGAATTTATGAACAGAGCGGGTCTGTAAATCAACATCAGCTACCCCTGTCCATGAGGAACATGGGTGCCACCCCAGGGGTGTATTTGCTATCTCCCATCAAATTATCTATGCTGTGTTTGAATAGGGTCAGTGAGGAGCTCTGTTTTACATGAATAGGAAGTCTATTCCAGGGAGGCATCAGTCTCTGGAAGCCATATCTGTCTTGCCAGAATGTTCTGTTAATGTCACAAGCTAGGTTGATATCCCAAGAGAGAGTGACTGTTGTGCCATTTGATTTGCGTTTATGCAGCATTTCCATTAGGGCAGGGTTGAAAATTGCCCTATAGGCCAGGAGCAAGTCACCTATCAGCAACCTATAAGTGACCGGGCTTTCATCCTGTCCATGTAGGTCATGGTTTGGAGTTCCTGTATTTCCTTAGGGAGAAACCTCTGAGGTCTCTGCAGCTGCTGCAGGTGCCTGGTGAAGCACATGTGAAGGGTGCATTATACTCTATTAGTGGTCTAATGAAGGTCAAATACAGTGGAGTTATAACATCCCTTGCCTGGATGCTATGCCTCTGCTTATGAGCTGCACTACATAGAAGGCTTTCCTTACCACAGTGGAAACATGGTGGTCAAAGTTCAGATTGCTATCTATCAGTGTTCCCAAGTCTTGCACCACTGGGTTGGAACTCAAGGGGGTGCTGTAAATATTGCAACTTGTAGGGAATTCTGTTCTGCCAAAGGGAATAACAATGTATTTTGTTTTGTTTTGGTTTGGTTTGTATTTAGTTTTAGACCATGGCATTGGCACTAGTCATTGGTTTGTGCTAGCCCTTCTTGTAATATGTTAACATCACTGGGGACTCAAATCTACTTTAGCCCGGACTTCTGAGAAATTGATTCCAAACAATAAGAGGCCCAGCACAGACCCCTGCGGTACTTCACTGGTGACAGGTCTACTGGTGGAGGTGGAGTCACCAGTTTTGACAGAGTGTGTTATGTCAGTGAGCCAATTGGCTACCCATCTTGTAACATAAGGGTTAATCCCTATTTGGAAGAGTTTCTCAATAATGACAGAGTGGGGAATCATGTCAAAAGCCTTGGCAAGGCTGAAATAGACTGTGTGCACTGTCTTACCTTCATCCATGACTTTAGTGACATTCTCAAAGAAGTCAACCAGGTTTAGTAAGCATGATCTACCCTTAATGAAGCTAAATTGGGTTGGGTTCAGCATTTGGAAGTCACCTATGTCCTTGTTGATAAGGTCCATGATAATTCTTTTCATGGTCTTGCAGATGAGACTAGTTAGACTTATGGGTCTGTAGTTCCCAGGGTCAGTTGATGGCCCTGCTTTGTGCAGGGGGATTACTGTTGCTGTTTTCCATTCTGCAAGAACATAGCCAGTTTTCAAGCTATGATTAAAAAGAAGGACAAGTGGGTCTGCTAGAAATTGTTTTAAATTGTTTAGCAAACAATCTGGAATTTTATCTGGTCCTATCAAGGCCAAGTTTTTGGACTTGGCGAGTGCTGAGATGACCTTTTCTCTAGAGCTATTAGGCAGAGAGCTGATGTCAGGTATGCTTTGGGATATGGTAAGTGGAGATGGGGGGGTTGAAATGAATCTGTCTGCTAGCAGGTTTTGCTATATCTTCCTGTGTAGTATGAGTGATCCCATTTACAACCATGCTATATCTTCCTGTGTAGTATAAGTGATCCCATTTACAACCAGTTCGGCACACAGCTGGGCATTCCTTTTTAGACTTCGGACATAGTTAAAGAATACCTTATGATTATCCTTGGGTAGGGATGCAATTTTAGTTTCATAATTTGCTTTAGAAGACTTACAAGATTTCTAATTTTCTTGTTTGGCTTAGGAGAGAACTCTTCCTCTGCAGAGTGGTATCCCTCTGGCTTTTGGACAGCAGTTTCTTATTATTATTATAAAATCTGTTTAAACTTGAAGCCCACCATGGTGGCTTGTTTTATGGATAAGCTGATTTTGATTTGGTTAGGTACAGCAGAGTTTATGTGATCACTTAAGTGTTTGTACATGGCATTTGCAAACACTGCTGCATAACGATCATTTATACCATCGCTTAGTAGGCTGTAGTTATTTTTGGTAAAGTTTTTTATAATTTTTATTCCTATGAGGGTGTCTGTTCCAGTAGTTATTTCATACAAGACTGATTTGTGGTCTGACCTAATCAGGGAAGACATTGTGTATGGGGAAGTACAGTGACCACACCCTCCCATGATGGTGAGTATTATGTCCGGAACATTAGAGAGCTAGTAAGGGTGCAGACTATCTGCTCCAGTGTATTTGTGTTAGCAAAGTCCAGGAATCTCTAGGTGAGTGCATTTTTGCTCATGAATGTCTCCCAGTCTGTGTAAGGATAGTTGAAACCTCTCACAACTGACTGTATGGCAAGGGATTCCAGTAAATTGAGGTAGGTTGTGTGCTTGTCCTGGTTCATGATTGCAGATCTATAGCTAACAATGATGTGGTATGGTACTTTCCCCATAGTTAATAGGACATGGAGTAGTTTGAGTGAGTGATGCTGTTTGATCATTTTCAAAGTGTATTTGGTTTTAATGTAGATGGATATACTTCCACCTTTGGTTCCTTCACACTCATTTTGAAGTCTGAATGTGTGGAAGGCATTGTAGCCTTGCACAGCTAGGGTGCTGTCAGTGGCCTTGAACTATGTCTTGGTAACTGCATAGACATTAGCATCCTCCAAGGTGAGGAGAGCTTCCAGGGAGTGCAGCTTCATGTTTAAACTCCTAGCATTAAGCAGCAAAACCTTCAGTTTGTCTTGATTAGATTTTGCCACACTGGAAAATTTGGTGTTTTGACATTACCTAAAAAATGCATTATGGGGGAAGCAAGGGCCTTTGCCAGAATCCGAAAGCCTACGGGGGGACAGGTGCAGACCATCGCTAGCAAAACAACAAGGTCTGTCTACTATATCCTCCCAGACTGACAGATACTGAATCCCCCCTGGACTGACCCAAGAAGCTGAAGTTAATCATTTTTGTTTATATTGTGGCACCATCCTATGTGAGGGTAAATATTGCTTATTGCTAGTGACATAACATGTCTGGAACAAATAATCAGAGAGTTTCATCAATTCTCTCTTCATATAGTCCAGAGACACACGTCTCATGTCATTCACTCCAACATAGGCTATGACAGAGTCATAATGTTACTTGTTGAGTGACTTGAGTGTATGCGTGATTTGTTGGATCCTGGCACCTGATAGGCAGCTGACTGCGACCTTCTCCTTATCCAGTCTGGTGAGGGGGATATCTGTGAGTCTCACTATGGAGTTGCCTACGACCAAGACATTTGATGTGTTTTGCCTAAGGTGCTTATTTGTTGAGACACAGGTATGTGTGTTGATAGGTGTAGTGGTTTATTTTTGCTTAGTGATAAGTATGGGAGATGTGCATTTAGGAGGGCTATGTTATTTTAGTAGGCTTTTAGTGAGTACCTCCGCATATGTGAGTTTATGTGTTGTGACCTTATCTTGTGTGAGAGGTGAGGTTTGTGTTAGAGGTTAAGCACATATGCTGACAACCTGTTCATGTCTAGTTTGTTTTTACATGAGATAATTTATTCCAGTGCCACAGTGTATTTGCATCTCTCGCATAGGGTGTTAATTTGCTTTAGGAGTAAACAGTTGTCAGTTTACATGAAGCAATTGCTACATTGCCTCAAGATGCCCATATCAATCAAGCTGTCAGAAGAAATGATGGGAAACTGCCATCCATTGTGGCAGGATTTTTCTGATTGTGGTATATGGGAAGGAAGGGGCTAGCTGAACTTAGTTGCAAACAGCAAAAATGAAGCAATAATTCAATTAATACAGTTAAAGTGCAGTGCTAGCTTAAAATATACTTACTTTTCTGTTTTTGTTCAGCTGATGCCTTGGATTTCAGTTCAGATGCAATCCAGACCTCTGGTTAAAGTTGCCAAATGTTGAGCAGCTCTGGTAAACTGAGTTCAAGCTCACACAAATGTGAGACTTATATAAAGGCAAATCTAAACAGTTTTAATATAACTGCCAATGGGAAAGCACCAAACTCAGCCCTTCTCAAGCAATCCCCAACCCAGATGGGTACTGAGCTACACACTTCTACCACAAGGGTACAGTGAGGTCCTCGTTATGTAAGATGGCTGGTTTAAAAGAGCACAGTGATAACAAAAATTCTACATTCAGCAGGTCTTAATCTAGCCTCTGCTATGTAAGGCAATGAAACACAATTTCAATGTGCAGAGTAAAAACCAATCACAAACAGCAAAAATGAAGTAGCAATTTAATTAAATACAGTTAACAAAGTATAATGCTGGCTTAAAATACTCTTATGTTTCATTTTATGTTTAGTGGGTGCCTTTGATTTCAGTGTAGATGCACTCCAGACTTCTAGCTAAAGTTGCCAAATGTTGAGCAACTCTGGTAAACTGAGCACAAACCCAAACAAATATGAGGCTTATATACAGGAAAAGTTAAACAGTTTTTAACATAACTTCCAATGGGAAATCCCCAAACTGAGCTTTTTTTCCAGGAATCCCCAACTCAGGTTAGTTCTGAGCTACACACTTGTGCCACAAGGTTGCAGGCAAGCCCTCTTAATGTAAGATGGCTGCTTTAAGAGCACAGTAATACCAAACAGTCTATATTCAGCATGTCTGAATCTAGCTTATGCTATGTAAGGCAAGGAAACACAATTTCTAGATGGGAAGGAGTATGTGAGTGTCACTTAATGTCAAAGTGAGAGTGTTTAGTAGTATACTATTAGATTATTTGAATGGGGTACCACCCTCTGCACAAACTGACAGCTCTTTGAGTAGCTGTAAACAGTGGCAAACTATGGAGAGTGTTTCCTATAGAGAATTTTAAACTGTAGAGGTTGGCTTATATACAAGCATGGGGAACCACATTTGCACATATTAGCAAAATGAAAGACATCTATAAAGTTAAACCCTCAGGCTAACCAATAAAAACACAATAAGCTATCGATGAGGAGTTCCCATCTTGGATGGGTTGAATTTAGCTCACTGCTCCCACCAGAGTGCAAAAAAAACCCTATTAATGTAAACCAAACTGGCTCTGAGCTCAAGTGCAGTAACAAATGCTTTAGAACAAAAGTAAAAATTCCTTCAGTATAAGGATTCCTTGGAAATTAGTTCACTAACCCATCAAATAACCTGGTCAACACCATAATGTGAAACATCTAGGTATCACCCATACTACCATAATGTTCATGAATGAAAGGATATATTAGTTATATGAGCAGTATGTAATTACTTCTGATGAAAACATTGCTAGTTTGTTTGCTTATCAAGACACATTCCTTTTTTACACACGTGATGCTCTGTCTCTTCTCTACAACACACTAACAATGTCATTCTTTCAAATGTGCAGTATCACAGACATGCAGTTAGACACCTCCTGTGTTGCTTGCAGTTGGTGCAATGTTCTCTAGAGAACATAACTGAATAGGTATTTGTTCAAATCCAGCAATTACTTATTTGTTTTAGTGTGTTTGTTATTATAGCTTAAAGTGTGAATGGCTTCAGCCAAAGATCTGATCTATAGATTTACACTGGGAGAGGGGGCTCCAATCACTTTCAGCCCCTTTTAGCACATATACATCTCTTATGCAAACCTTTCACATGTGCTTTGTCTCACACTTGTAGTCCAATTCTCCTGTGGAGCTTACGGTTGATACAATGTACTCTAAGGTGTGTAATTAGATAGGTAGGTGTTCAAATCAAGCAATAACTCTTTGTAAGATTGTAGAGCTGTATAGGAATGACTTCACCCACTGGTCAACTACTTCCTCCACTAATCTGATGTGTATATTTATATTGACAGAGGGTACTCCTACACCTTTGCTAAACACTGATGACATCCATTGAAATGTCCTTTATCTCACCCATATAGTAAGACTTCTCCAGTGGTGCCTGAGGTTATTGCAATGCTCTGTAGCTTTGGCCATAGGTAGGCATATGTTTGAATCTGGCATTCTTTGCATATTGTGAATGTGTGTTACTGCAGTCACAGGGATGATTGGGTTATCCACCACATGTGATGTGTACACCTCAACTCAGGCAAAATATTGACATGGGAAGAGAACTCACATTACTTCTAATTGCTGTTAAGGAACACAATGATGACATCATGCCTTCAGATATGTTCTGTCTCACACTTGTAGTAAGACTTCACCTGAGCACAGGCAGTTAATACACTGTTTTCTAGATTGTGGGCTTACACAGGCAGCTGTAAGGCCAAAATAATGTGAGTATAGTGACATGAAACACAGCCTTATCCAACTTTTCGACAAAGTCTGTCCATCACTTTCAGGTTCTAATAGGCCTTTCAATACATCAGTGATTTTATCCCATTTAATCAGGTGTTCTGTGATCCTTGTATTAAGACTTCTCTTGATGCATTAGCAGTTTATACTGACTTTCATCGAATTGGATAGCCAGTTGTTCAAATCAAGTAATGTATATGTGCACACCAATAGTGACATACAAGTGTGGCCTACCAAACAAAGGGTTACAGCTGTGTGAACAGTAACACGAATAAAGACTTTTGATCTGACAAAATAAACTTTAGTGGATACATGGCCATTCAAAACATTGCTCAGTTCAGATATGGATGTGTGTCCTTTCTGACACATGTATATTAAACTCTCCTGTGGCAGAAGTAGGTAATACACAGATTTGTACAGTGTGCAACTTGATAGGCAGATGATTGAATCTGCTAATGTATGTCTGACAGACAGAAGTAGCTTACCCAAAAATGGTGGTATGCCACACTAAAAGAGCAACAATTCCTGAGGCCTCAGACTCCATTTTAAGGGAGCCATAACCATTCCAACATAATAATGATGTAATCCCTTCTAGTGTGTGCTTCATGACATATCAGATATGATTATTTCTGTGACATAACTGGTTGATATACAGCCTTAGGATGTATGATCTCAGGTATATGTTCGAGTCAGGCAGGGTATAACTACTGAATATGTTAAAGAATGCTTTCAGGCAGGATTTGCTTCCCAAAAAAGGAATGTTATTTATTATATGAGTTAATGGAAACATTTATGTATGCCTTTTGTTATTTTGTTCCCCATATAGCGGTTAAAAGCAAGAATGGCTTAAATCCCATTTCCTGCTGTGTGTCATGCTGCAAAGTGATTACACAGTGCATTTGGACCTGTGTTATTATACTTCTTGTGGTTCTGTAGTAGGCAGGTGATGTTAATGTTATTATTTCTCTACTTCCTTATGAGCATGCCCAGTATTATGAAGGAGCATACGCACGCCATTAGCACAAAGCACATTAAGTAATCAATGTTATGAGATAGTTACTGTCATTTGTTGTTATATGTCAAAACATAATAGAATTCTCCTTTGCCAGCTTGTTGCTGCAAACCTCCATGTGATGGAGGTAGTGACCTATGCCTGGAGGATATCAACATTGTTACAGGCCAGTGCACAGCTGTTGCATGTCAAATGTAAAGTTTCAACACATCATTTACCACTCGGTTTTAATGTTTCACATGTTAGTGTGTCACGTTTGTGTATTGTTATAGAGGTACTATTAATGTGTACAACAAAGCTCATATGAGGGCAAAATCTGATGTATAATATTATGCTATACTGCATTCAGAGGTGCTGTTTGACAGACTTTTGTATTTCTATGTGTATTGTTAGCAGTTACAGCAGGAAGGATGCAAGTAATAAGATGATTGCACTCCTAAAAAGGCATTATACTCAAATCATTTTTAAATTACAGGTGAGACATTTAACCTTTAGCTGATGTCATTATGCAATAATGCTAGCATGTAAGTTGTTTGGGGGTAAGTCTTCTATGGGATAACTATCCATGTGTGGTCTTTCTATCACAGATATGTACATCACATGCATAGGTGTATACTGACATTCCTACACACTCACAACCCAGTTATCAAAAGAGTGAGTACACATGAGTTTTGCTTTGATTAATATATATATATATATATATATATATATATATATATATATATATATATATATATATATAGTACAATATGATGTGCTCCAACAACAAAAATTCGGAAGTAAAAAAA